>NW_024868123.1:127144-196295 GCF_013358625.1 Macadamia integrifolia
CCCACCTGAGAGCCAAAACTTGGGATTTTGACCGAGTTCGGGCCTCGGCACGAACCCCACCCCTGGCATACGATGTAGCATACGTATATACCTTAAAATACGGATATAATACCTGCTTTATCCGTACATGGCCTTATGGTAGGTGCATGTACATGGCTTGGGCACTCCCGTCTCTTCTGGCACTGGCTCGGACTTGTCGGGCCAACCGGTGTTTAAGGTCACCTGTGCCATCATAGCCCATAAGGAACCCGCTCTAATTTCCTCCGGCTCGGTTCCCGCATGGTTAACCCAGTTCATCTGCGAAATCAGACCGGGTTTAAGAAGCGGGGTATTACACTTCAAGCTATGGTACTTGGGAAATTAAAGTGGGAGAGGAGGAGTGGGCATATTAGTTGACAAAGATATTAAAAATGACGTTGTGGAGGTTAAGAGATTTGGTGATAGGATTCTCACCATTAAACTGGTGCTTTGTGATGAGATTGTTAATATAGTTTGCGCTTACGCGCCCCAAGAAGGATTTGATGACAGGATCAAGGTACAATTTTTGGAGCATATGGATGAATTGATGCAGGGTCTCGGTCAGGGGAGAAAATTATTATTGGTGGGGACCTTAATGGCCATGTGGGCAAGGATCATAGAGGCTACAAAGAGGTGCATAGAGGATATGGAGTTGGGGATAGGAATGCAGATGGCATCTCAGTGTTGGACTTTGTGATAGCATATGACCTCTGCACTACAAATACCTTTTTTGAGAAAAGAGAAGCGCTTTTAGTTACTTGTAAGAGTGGATTACATGCAAGCCAAGTTGATTTCTTTATGACTAGAGGATTCGACATACTGCTTTGTAAAGATTGTAAGGTTATACTGGGAGAGAGTTTAGCGACACAACATCGACTGGTGGTCCTGGATATGTACCTTGGTATGAAGCTACACAAGAAGATGATACACTTATGGCCTAAGATAAATTGGAGACGACTACACAGAGTGCCCCTAAAATCCTTTACTGATAAAGAGCTCAAACAAGGCTTGTGGGACTATGTGGAGAATACTAACAAGATGTGGACTGCAATGACGACTAGCATTAAGGATGTGGCTAAAGAGGTCCTAGGGTTAACTAAGGTTGGGTGGTTATTCACAAAAAAAAAAGGTGGCTAGCATACCCTTAGAGAGACCTGGTGGTGGAACAACGCGGTCCAGGCCTCCATTAAGACTAAGAAGGATTGTTTTAAAACTTGGCAGATGACTAATGAGACTAAGATAGAGCAAGATATCAAACGGCCAGGAAGGAGGCTAGGATGATTGTGGGGAAAGCTAGGGTAAATAAATATGATGATTTGTATTTTTTTTTTTTTGGGTAAGAATATGATGATCTGTATGAAAACCTTAACACAAGGGAGGGAGAAAAAGATATTTATAGGATAGCTAAAATAGGATAAAGGATAAGCAGGGATTTGGACCATGTCAGATGCATCAAAAGTGAGGATGGTAGAGTGCTGCTATGGAATGAGGACATTATGAGGAGATGGGGCGATTATATTTGTAACCTACTAAATGGAGATAATGTGATTGATAGGGTGAACCGAGATGTGGAGAGGGGTAGACATGAAGCCAATACATCTGATGGACATTCACTGCAAGTTAGCGAAATCGAGGTTAAGGAGGCCACGTGAAGGATGAATATAGGTAGAACTACAGGACCAGATGAGATCCTAATCGAAGCATAGAAGAACTTGGGAGGAAAAGGGGTGACTTGGTTGACTAACCTGTTTAACAAAATTTTGAGTACAAAATCTATGCTGGATGAGTGGAGGAGAAGCATTGTGGTTCCGATTTATAAGAATAAAGGGGATGTCCAGAACTGTAATAACTATAGAGGCATAAAACTTATGAGCCACACTATAAAATTGTGGGAAAGTGTTATTGAAGCCCACCTAGTAGAGGAAACCAAGGTATCAGAGAACCAATTTAGTTTTATGCCAGGGAGATCCACAACAGAAGCTATTTACCTCCTAAGGAGGCTTATGGAAATATTTAGAGCCCACAAAAAGGACCTCTATATGGTCTTTATTGACCTAGAGAAAGCATATGATAGAGTTCCAAGAGACCTAATTTGGTATGTCCTAGAGAATAGAAAGGGTATGATTAACTATGTAGATATAATTAAGGACATGTATGAGGGAGTGGCGACGAATGTCAAAATGATAGAGGGGCATTGTAACGAATTCCCAATCATAATTGGGTTACACCAAATATTTGCTCTAAGTCCTTATTGTTTGTACCCATTATGAATGATCTAATCGGGCACATCTAAGACCCGATTCCGTGGTGTATGCTATTTGCTGATGATATGTGTTGATATATGAAATTGTGGAGGGGATTAATACTAAACTAGAGCTATGGAGATCAAGCTTGGAATCAAGAGGTTTTAGGATAAGTAGAACGAAGACAGAATATATGATGTGCTCCTTCAGTCAATCTAGAAGAGGGGAGGGAGTGATAAAACTTGGGGAGCAGGAACTACCCTAGAGGCACTATTTTAAATACCTGAGATCTATCATTGACTAAGAGGGGGAGATAGAGGATGATGTTGCCCACAGAATTAAAGTTGGGGTGGATGAAATGGCAAGGTGCATCGGGAGTGTTAAATGATAAAAGAATGCCTATTGAACTTAAGGAAAAATTTCACAGGATAATTATACATATAGCTATGACATATGGAGCAGAATGTTGGGTAGTCAAGAAGAGTACTTTGAATAAACTGAGTGTAACGGATATGAGAATGTTGAGAGGTTTGTGCGGTAAGACCAGGAGAGATAAGGTAAGGAATGATCGTATTAGAAATAATTTGAGATTTGCAGCAATCCAAGACAAACTTCGTGAAAGCTGGTTGAGGTGGTATGACTATGTCTAACGAAGACCTATGGAGGTCCTAGTAAGGAAAAATGACCAAATTCAGTTGGAGGGAGCTAGAAAAAGTAGGGACAGGCCAAAGATGACTATTAACGAAGTGGTCCGAAAAGATATGCAAAGAGAAGGGCTTAACCCCTGTATGATTTCGGATAGAGTTTCATGTAGGACGAGGACTCGTGTTGCCGACCCCCTATAGGGGGTGTTTCCATGATGTGTCTTTCTATACTGTTTTACCTTCTTGTCTTATCCCTAAGTTTCTTCTTTTTAGCCTCTCTTTTATGCTTCTTTTCTTTCTAATTTCCATATCAGATCTATGTAGCTGACCCTATTTAGTTGGGATAAGGTTATGGTTGTTGTTGTTGATTAAATCAGGGTCAGGTTGGGCTAGGTGCCACACCCCGCTCGCACAAAGTAGAGCCGATGATCGAGTTAACACCGATTAAATCTCAAACCTGCCAGGATCAATAATGCAGTAACTACAATACATCATACATCTACTAAACTAAGATAAGACCTGTATTTTCAGCGGAAGACCTATTTATAGTAATACTTGTAATTGTTTCCCAAATACTTGATACCCAAATTGAATTATAAAAGTTACATACATTTGGGCTTCAATGCATGATATATATACAAAAATATAACAATTTGAGCATCAACTAACAAAGGGGAGTAAACTATGCTCGAACTCGTTAGGGACCCACCAACCCTTAGATGGAAACTCCACAGTGGGGCCAGACTTTTGATCACCAGGTGGGTAACCTTCAAAATCACCTAAAAAGAGTTATGCATGTGAGATGAGCTCACTAGCCTAGTAAGTGGAAAGGAAGACCACACAAAGAAAACCACACAAACAGTCACAACATAAATGTGCCTATATGCAATTCACTTTAATCCTATTAGCCTAACAACATTACTAGGTCATAGGTTATATGCTACTCACAACCATAGTACTCGTATGCCTCGGGTATGAGAGCGAACCCCATCCCGCGATATGCCGATAGGGTTGTCAGAGTTGGCCCACTGTTGGCACCGAAATTTAAAATGTAAGCTGACTCCCGAAAAATTTAAATGATAGAAAATAAATGGGTGACTTCACCCGAAATAAAAGCAATACGATCGGCCCTTTGAATATACCACTGGGGTTACCAACTGTCCTAGAGATCAGTCATGCGTACTTCAAATCGTTGCAAGAGTTCAACAACCGCAACCCAATGCTTCCCCCCAATGATCCCTCAACACGTAAACCCTTATTGGGAAGGGTCGTAGCATAAGGGTAAATCACATCCTAGCCACATGCCTCTACATGAGCATAGTACAATTACATAATGGTGCCACGTCCCATACCACGAGCCACCATGCACTCGTTTCCAAACCGACTACGGTGTCTAAAATCTAGCATGCATATCATGTTCAAATGAAATTCCTCCATCACATACATAAAGACATAATGAATATTCCCTCATAATACAAAGCATAACATATTATGTAAATGCACATTCATATGCGTGATATGGCATATGTGATGTCTAGTCTACACACAAGTGACATGATGACATGGCTAGACTAACATATGTTAAATGATACATAACATTTTGAAATTAAATCAGAGTCCACTCCCCACTTACTTGTATGTATACACGGTGCTTGTACCCGGTATGAAAAAGATCCGATGTGTAGATACGTGTGTATTGTGTATAACCTATCATAAACATAATGGTTTATCATTTCACTATTTTGGGGTAAAAATCATCATGCTTGAGCACTAAAATCGGGTTTAGAATCATAAATGGGGGTTACTCATCAAATTTGGACTAATTCTGGGAATTTTAGAAAGACAAGTGGGCTAGAGCCAAAGATCGATGGGCTATGTAGCCCGTCGGTTTCAGCCCATCGGTTACTCCAGAGCCTAGAAATTGAGTTTTGGGAACTCAGGAGGGCTAAAACCAAAAGACCGGTGGGCTATATAGCCTGTCGATAACACCAGAGTCCAAAAATTGAGTTCTGGAAAATCAGGTGGGCTAAACCAGAAGACCAGTGGGCTAAAAATACCCCCAGTCTTTAAATGAAAAATTTTCCAACCTCATTCCCGACTTTTCTCCAGCTTAAGGAACTTGTTTGGGGACGATCCGATGACTCAAATCACTTATCTAAGGTCCAATCATATACCCTCAACCTAGATCCAAGATCAAATCAAAAGAAAAAAGGAAGATTCTTACCTCTTTCTCAAGAACACTAATGAAACCTCAAATTTCACTTCTTTTGCTCAAGAACCTCCAAATACTCTAGATCTTCACCAACACTCATTCCAAATATTTCAAAATCATTATGCACACCTCCCATTAGACCTTAGATTTGATTATCCAAGTAGGATTAGCAAGATTTAAGTGGGTTCTTTCCCAAAAATTAAAAAGAGGGTTTAAGAAAGGGGTTTTCCCAAGAATCTTTAGAATGTGTACAATATCTACCTCAATTTGAAGACCTCGGTGAGCTGATCATTAATCGGAACTCAAAATACCAAGACCCAGCTCCAGTAAAGCTCTACGGTCGACTTTCCCTCTTCTTCTTCCTCCTTTCCTTTCTCCTTCTTTCTCTCTCTTCTTTACTCTCTCACTGACCAACTAACATTTATGAGGGAAAAAACAATTAATGTCTCCCCCTTTTATACCTGAGCCCCTAAAATATCTTCTAAATCTCAGGTGGGCTAAAACTCAGGTGGGCTAAATCTCAGGTGGGTATATCTCAGGTGGGTACATCTCAGATGGGTACTCAGGTGGGTACATCTCAAGTGGGTATATCTCAGGTGAGTTAAATCTTAGGTGGGCTTCAATGGGAATAAACTCCCAGATAATATTAGATCATGTTGGCACCCACAAATACTAGTATGTACCTTTACTTTTTGTACATGGCCTCATAGTACGTGCAAGTGCAAGGCTTGGGTGCACTTATTACACTTGATATCCGCTTGGTCATGTCAGGCCAACCCGAGTTCAAGGTCACCCTTGCTACCATATTCCATATGGTGCCTATGTCGGTTCTTTGCAGTTTAGCCCCTATATGATCAAACCAAGTTAATACGGGTAATTAGACTGGGTTTAGAAAGTAGGGTATCACATAACCCCCCTTATTTTTGAAAATCTCATCCCCAAAATTATAGTACCTGATTGTCTAAAAAGATGAGGATATAATATTTAAATATCACCCTCTTTCTCTCAAGATGCCTCTTTGATCGGGTGGTTGGCCACCGAATCTTTACAAAAGCGATAGAGCGGTTACGTAGAGTTTTCACCTTCAGATCTAAGATCTCAGCCGGATGTTCTTCATATGTCATATCAGCTTCTAAGTATTCTGATTCCACAGGTAGTACGTGGGATGGATCATGAACGTACTGCTTCATCATGGATACATGGAAGACATTGTGAACACTACTGAAGGAAGGTGGTAACGGCAACATGTATGCTTCTGCTCCAACTCGCTTCAAAATCTCAAATGGCTCAATATATCTCGGATTTAACTTGCTTTTCTTGTGAAATTTACGTAGGCCTTTGGTAGGAGATATTTTGAAGAACACTTTCTCTACCTCTTGGAATTCCATTTTCGTCCTACGACTATCTACATAGCTCTTTTGGCATGATTGGGCTGCTTTAATTTTTTCTTTGATGACATCGATTTTGTCACATGTCATCTGAATCATTTCTAGTCCAAGCATTCGACGTTCACCTACTTCATCCTAGTATAGAGGATTTTGCACTTATACAATGCTTCATATGGAGCCATCCCAATTGTAGTTTGGTAGTTTTTGTTGTAAGCAAACTCCATAAGAGATATATATTCCTCCCGACTTCCACACATTTCCATGGCACAGGCTCGGAGCATGTCTTCTAATATCTGTATTGTCCGCTCGGTCTGTCTATCTGTCTGTGGATGGAAGGCTGTACTCAGATTCATTTGTAATCCCAAGGCTTGCTGGAAGATTTTCCAAAATTTAGAGGTAAACCTCGGGTCTCTATCTGATACAATGCTCACTGGTAGACTATGTAAGCGTACAACATTATCCATGTAAAGTTGTGCCAGCTTATCCATGGTGTAAGTGGTCCTGATCGGAATAAAGTGAGCTCTCTTAGTAAGCCTGTCAACCACTACCCAAATTGCATCAATTCCCTTAGGTGTACGTGATAGTCTGGTGACGAAGTCCATTATAATGTTATCCCATTTCTATTCAAGTATTGGGAGTGGTTGAAGAGTGCCAAAAGGTCGGTGCCGTTCAGCTTTGACTTTCTGACATGCAAGACAAGTTGACACATACAAAGCTATCGTGTATTTTATTGCTAGCCACCAGTAGTGTTGCTTTAGGTCTTTGTACATCTTGGTACTTCTAGGGTGAAGAGAGTACTCAAAACTGTGTGCTTTCTTTACTATTTTATCTTGTATTACTTCGTCGCAGGGTACACACAATCTACCCCGAAACAACAGTGCCCCATCACTGGCTAATGTAAATCTAGGGTCATTCATTGTTTGCTCTTGAATCTTCTCTCTAATCCACTGCAACTTAGGATCTAAAGGCTGTTTCATTATGATTTCTTCCCTCATGGAAGAGTGTACCTGTAGAGCTGCCAAGGACATAGTCAAATGTTGAACATCATCTGCCTAGTGCTCTAGTTCCAAGGTCGCTCCCTCATACAAAAGGATTTCATCCATTAACATCGCCTCCTGTACGAGCTCTAGACTGACAACTAGATAGGAAAGTGACACAGTTTGAGCTTTCTAGCTTAACGCATCTACCACTACGTTGGCCTTCCCTGGGTGATACTGAATATCACAATCATATTCTTTCATAAGCTCAAGCCATCTCCTTTGTCTCATATTCAAGTCTTTTTGGGTGAAAAAGTACTTAAGACTTTTGTGGTCACTGTATATTTTGTACTTTTCACCATACAAGTAGTGATGCCAGATCTTTAAGGAAAAAATGACCGCTGCTAGCTCCAAGTCATGGGTAGGGTAGTTCTTTTCATAGTCCTTCAATTATTTTAGGATGCATATGCCACGACCTTGCCGTGTTGCATAAGTACACAACCCAATTCGACTTTGGAAGCATCGATAGACACTGTCATTCCACCTATGCCTTTTGGAATAGTCAATATTGGCGCTGACACTAGTCGTTTCTTCAGCTCTTGAAAACTTTCTTCACACTTCTTTGACCAATCAAACTTTATACCCTTCCTAGTCAGCTTGGTTATTGGTGCTGAAATCCAAGAAAAGTTCTCGATGAAGCATCTATAGTAACCTGCCAAACTCAAGAAACTTTTAATTTATGTTACACTCTTGGGTACCTCCCAGTCTACTACGGCTTTCACCTTATCTGGATCCACTTCGATTTCGTTTGCAGACACAACGTGTCTTAGGAATCCAACCTGCTTGAGCCAAAATTCACACTTGCTGAATTTTACATACAACTGTTGCTCTCTCAGTCTCTGTAGTACCATCCTCAAGTGTTTTAGATGGTCTTCTTCTAAATTCGAGTAGATCAAGATATCATCAATGAAAACAATGACCCACTTGTCAAAAACATCATGAAACACTCGGTTCATCAAATCCATGAAAGCTACTGGTGCATTGGTCAATCCGAAAGACAACACCAAGAACTCATAATGACCTTATCGAGTTCTAAAGGCTGTCTTTGGTATATCACTATTCTTTATCTTGAGTTGATAATACCTGGATCTGAGGTCAATATTTGAAAATACCTTAGCACTTTATAGTTTACCAAACAGATCATCAATGCGTGGCAATGGATATCAGTTCTTGATAGTTAACTTGTTCAACTCCCGGTAATCAATGCACATACGCAAGCTTCCATCCTTCTTCTTAACAAACAACACAGGAGCACCCCAAGGTGATACACTTGGGTGTATAAATCCCTTCTTCAGTAGATCTTGCAACTGTACTTGCAATTCTTTCAATTCTGCTGGTGCCATTCTGTTTAGAGCCTTTGACATTAGGGCAGCTCCAGGAATCAAATGTATAGCAAATTCCAACTCCTGTCAGGTGATAGTTGAGTCAGATCATCTGGAAAGACGTCTAGAAACTCTTTAACTACCTCTACTTCCTTTAGAGGTGTGACCTTTGCATCTAAATCAATCACCGATGCTAAGTACCCCTGACACCCATTTTCCAACAACTTTACCGCTTGCAGAGTAGAGATGAGGAACTTCTTAGTCGCTTTATCATATCTGCTTGGTATATCAGTTCTTTCCCTTCATTATCAATCACCTTGATCTGTTTTTCAGCACACATCACGCTTACTCGATGTGCTGATAACTAATCCATGCCTAGTATAACATCAAAGTTTTGTATGTTGAACTTGATGAGCTGAGCACCTAATTGCTTTCCACTGATCTTAACGGTGCATGGCCCATATACTTCCTTTAGCTATGAAATTTTGCCTATAGGTGTACTAACTATCATCTTATACTCTAATATCTTGGGTGTCATGTCAAGTTTCTCAGCAAATCTCTTTGATGCAAATGAATGTGAAGCCCCTGAATCAAATGAGACATATGCCGATATACTTGATACAGGTAGGACACCTAATATAATAATACACATAAGTATAACATGTCATCTATATTTACCAAAAGGCAATTCTCAATTTAAATCATACCTGCTACCACTTCTGTGCTAGCTTAAGCTTCCTCAGCTGATAAAGCATACATCCTTCCTTGTGTTTGACTCCCTTGAGTCAAAGTAGGTCTGTACCTAGAAGGCTAATTGGCTGGTAAGGCTTGTCGGGCTCAGTAATCTTTAGCAAAATGCCCATATGAATGGCAATTAAAACAACGGTTCTGCAAAGCTTGAACCGGAGCAGAAACTCTTTGAGCTTGACTTGTAGCAAGTGAAAGGCGAGGAGGCCTAGTAGCTATGGGCACCATACTGGTATTCAGGCAGAAAGATGTAGTACCCAGCCCACTAGTGGGTCGAGGAGGATAACCCGATGGCCTGTAGGGCTGCCTGTATGAAGGATCAAATCCGTATGATCCATGAAAATTCTTACTCGACCCACCCGAATCTGTATAAGGGCTCGCTCTCTTCCATACTCTAAGTGTAAGGGATGATTCACCTTTCATCTTATCTTCCATGGTTTTGGCCTTCTGTACAATCAAGGCACAGTCGGTGAGATCTAATACCTCAAGTATCTTGCCAATGGATACTTTCAATCCTTTCAGAAATTTCTTACCCTTTTCTTCAGTTGATTTCATGTGAGGGGGTGCAAAGTAGAATAGGGCCTCAAATTGCTGTTGATACTCGAGGACAAACTTGCTTCTTGGAGTCAAGGGTGGGAACTCCTCTTCCTTGCAGTCTCTAAAACTTTCTTAGCTCCTTGAATTGTTTCCACGTGGGTTCCGGGTGTGTAGCAAACAATATGACTTTTGAGGCTTGCCACCAGGAGTTGGCCTCATTCTTAAACTGTGGCCCCGCACAAATAATCTTTTGAGCATCGGTGCACTCAATCACTTCGAATATTTTCTCAATCTCTTAGATCCATCGATCTGGTTCCAAAAGGTCATTGCCCACCTTAGTGAATGTAGGTGGTAGGTTCCTTTTGAATGACTCCACCACTCGTGTGGTATGGCCCACCGACTGAAAATATGGTGTATATACCGGATGGTACAGTAAGGAGGTGGTATCATATATGGAGGTGTACCTTGAGGTAGTATAGGTGGTGTACCTCCAACTTGGTTATGAGGGGTGATGCCTGGTGGTGTACCTCCAACCTGTGCTCCAACACCAGGTCCTCCAGTTGGACCTTGTGGAATATCTACCCGAGGAGGATGACCTGGTAGCGCAGCATACCACAGCTGCTGCATGGCAGTCATAAATGCCTACTGTTGTTGGAGAATCTACTGATGGAGATTCTGATTCGATTGTTGAATCAAACTCTCAACATCCCCAGGGGTAAATATTGGTGGAGGATCAAGAAGTGTAGCCATGGGCGGATCCTCATGAGCCACATTCTAATCAATTGTCTCTTGAGGTTGTGGGTTAGATGCTTGCCCCGTAGGTTGAGGCCTCCTATTGATTGGTGGCCTACCAACGGGACGAGTACCTCGAGGTGCACCCCGAGCGACACCTTTGGATCTAGTGCGTACCATCGCTAGTGTACCTGATTTGCATAAAATTTCGTATATGTTAGTATTACAACTCATTACAACATTTTTCAAAGCTTAGCTTTTAATTTTTTGCACTTCCGTCCTAAAAGAATCGAAGAAACATGCACATAATAATTTAAACTTCAAATTTATATTTTATTATACGTGTCGGCCCAAATCTCCCATATAAACCCATAGTTTTTCAAAAATGACCTTTAAACCCACCAATGCAGGCCATGTAGGACCCATCGTTGGAATCGGGCCCTTTCTACCAAAACTGATGGGCTAAAGACCAATGGGCTTAGGTGGCTGAACCCCGTCAGTTTCAACCCACTGGAGTTACCCAAGGCTGTGATTAAAGGGGTTTTAAACCCTATTTTTCCACCCATTTTCTCTCCCTTCCCGCTCATTCGAACTCAAGTGATTTGAGCGATCCTTGGCCGATTCCTTACAACTAGACTCATCGAATCGACGCAACGATCCACTAGAGTTTGCCTTCGCTATCACTTTATCTTCAAGGTAAGATCATAACCCTTTATTTCTCAAAATTTTTGGGTTTTCTCTCTTTTGAATGGAAAAATTGCCACTATGGTTGGGGCTTTGTTTCTTCCTTTTATTTTCTCCATGAAAAACGATTCATACGCTAATGTAAAGCTTAGATTTAGGTTTCCAAGAAGTTTGATCCTTGAAATGGGACATTGGAGAGATTTTCGAGAGATTGTCTCCCCTTTTATGCCCTAGACAGCGATTTTGGGGATCTTATTGTGCCTTTCTCTTATCTATGTCAATTTAGCATCCACATTATGAGTTTTCCTTGTTTTCATTGCAATATTAGGCTTCTCTTGTGTTCAATAACCGTTCCTTTGCAATTTGCCCCAAATTTGGATGGTATGATAGCCCTAAAATCCTTATATAATTTGCCTAAACAGAGAGGGCAACAACATTAGGAAAATTTATACCCAGCCATATCTTGAATTCTTTGTTTACATTTGAATCATAAATCTTCAAGCATATTAGAATCATCATTAGTTGTTTCCTTTGAGATGTAAACCTTCCATTTGGCTAGATTCCCAAATTTGGATGTCTCTACTTAATTGGTATACTTATTTGGAATCCTTCAGTTTCTTATTCTAAACCCAAATAGGGATATACTATCTCTTGTTTAATCTAGTACAGTATCTCGTGTTCTCTTGAAAGGATCTATTCATTGTATACATTCTTGGACTGTTCACACATTAAGACCACATCTCATTTGGGTCACTGTATACCTCAATGAACACATGCATTATCTCATTCATCACTTTGCATCTCCTATGTTTACTTAGTGATTTTCATCACCTTAATCCTTCTTATCCATGTATTGTCACTTAGCCAGCTTAGGTACCCGGGTTGATGATTTGTAAATTACCAGCTTAGATCACATTTCCTAAAAATTTTCTGCCATATGCTGTTATAGCTCATTCTATTCATCTCTTTGATTCCATTTCTACTATCCGTCTGGCTTGGTACTCCTTATACTAGGGGTGTCAACCGGTCGGGCCGGTCCGACTTTGGTCGGGCTTAATCGGGCTTGAAGACTTTCAAAGGCTACACCGTGTCCTCCCATTTAACTAATCGGGCTTAGTTATTGAGGGCATGGTACACTTTATATTCGGTCGGTCGGCCTCGGGCTATAATCGGGCTACCTTAATCGGGCTTTAGTTGGGCCTTAACCGGGCTACGGACATGTTTAATGTTAAATGGGCTTTAACCGATTTTTAAACGGGCCCTCTTTAAAATGTGCTCTTATATTCCGGCCCACTCATGCAAGCCCAAAAGAATGACGATAAATCAATAAATGATACCAAATATAACCATTATTTAAAATGTGAACATGTCTTTACTTTTTAGTTTTTATTCTTTAATTTGGGGGGTAAAATAGGTATTCTACAATCATTAAAGGGTCGGGCCAAGTCGGTGCACAATAGGCCGGTCTCGGTCAGGTGTTATTCGATCGATCTTGGTCGGGCGCCCGATAGTCCAAGTAGCAAAACTGAGACCGACCATTTATAAACAGGCCGGGCTCAAGCTCGACACGTTTAATAAACGGTCCGGGCTGGGCCGGTCTATAAACGATCGGTTTAGTCGGGTCGGGCCACGAATTGACAGCCCTACCTTATACTATAACTTCTTATTTTACTTCATGTGCTTATCTCTTTTCTTTGTAAATTTCAAGATGCCACCAAGAAGAAGCAAGGAATCCGTAGAGCCATCAAGGAAGAGAAAAACTTCCAAGGCTAGGAAGAGAGAGGTGGGGTCTAGTTCTTCGGCCCCATCACCATCTAGGGAATGGGAGGACTCGTTCGACTATGATGAGATGATCTTCCACAGTGCGAGAGCTGCATCATTGTGGAGCACTTTCCATTCACTACCGGTGATATTGGAAAAGTAGGTGATTGGGGAGCACTTCTCTCACATTCACCTCTTGGAGAGGTTTTCTGCCCTTGGTTGGGAGTCCATCCTCAACATGGACTGACCATGCTATAAGGGTTTGGTGAGGAGGTTCTACTACAACTTGGAGGCCACAGAGGAGGAGGGGGAGTTCGCCATAATTAGTATGGTGAAGGGTGTAGAGATCATCCTTACTGCAGACCGGTTGACTGAGATTTTAGGGATCTCTTTAGAGGGTATTCACTACTACAGTCCTCCCAAGACCAGAGGCATAGGCCCATTGATGAGCTGGGACATGCAGGAGCACATCTATGAGGTGATCAATGGCTCAGTTGCAAGGCTTGCATCCGAGTTGGACTTTTCTCCTGAGGGTAGGGTATTTGCTAGGTTGGTGTAGTTCAACCTAGCTCCTAGGAGTGGTCACCGGAATCAGGTAGGTTTCATGCTCACCTACCTAGATGCTTGCCTGCTATCTGCCCTTGAGGGCAATGTACCTAGACTATGCCTCCCCAACTTTATGCTGGGGTCTATGCATCACCATGCCTTGCATCCCGAGGATGCTAGCCTACCCTATGGTAGAGCTCTTACTCGAGTTTTCAAGCATTTCATAGTTGACCTATCTGAGGAGGAGGGATCGGTCCCAAGGGACAAGTTCTATGCAAGAAATTTGAGGCAGATGAACCTGCGTGCCTTGATGGTAGAGCCTCAGGCAGTTGAGGAGGAGGAGGAGGAGGAGGAGGAGGAGGAGGGTGTGCCCATGGATGAGGATGAGCATACCCGAGATGACGGAAGTCGTTTCCTGTACTAGGAGGAGCGTTTTCAGGGGGTACCTGATCGTGAGGAGATCAGAGAGGAGGAGGTTTTGGAGGAGGTGCTATTGGATACTAGGGTAGAATATCCCACTTTTCGTGGAGCTGGCGGTTCTAGATCAGCCAGAGCTAGTGGCCCAGACATCCCTAATACTTCTGGCACACAAACTTCAGCTCTGCCACCTACTGGAGAGGCACCCATCTTGCAAGATATCCTATTAGAGCTGAGGTCCTTGAGAGAGGGTCAGGCTGAGCTTAGAGTTCAGCTTGGAGAGAGTACGACCCTAGAGCAGGAGCTTCTCAGGAGAGTGGAGGAGAACACCAGGAGAGAGCTCTAGATGTGGAGGCAGTTTGGAGAGATGGAGTCCAGGTTTCAGCGACTCACCTGGGATATGTACCACTCTTCTAGAGTGATCTCTGTGGATTTCTGACGTGTACAGAGTAGAGTAGTGCGCCTCCATATCGATTCACTCTTTGAGACACACGACTCGGCATCGACTCTCAGGTTCACTTAGGAGAGCCTTTCGATGTCTCTAGCGATGACTCTGACTAGCGCTCTAGACTGATGGTCTATTATCCTCTTTTGACCTTTTACTTGTCATTTCTACTTGACTTTTTAGCTTTATTTGACAGTCTTACCTATTGTGGATTTTATAGTTGACTTTCTTGCTTTACTTACGTGATTGAACTAGTATAGCTTTAAGAAATGATAGCAGTTGTCATTCATTTTGTAATTTATTTCATTTATGTACTTAAAGTTCGTATTGTGATCTTGATAGAAATTTTAAATTTCTGAATGGTTTGCTTATATTAAACTGCATGGTTTGATAGTCGCCGATACAACACCCATATGTTATTATCTTGTTATTCTTGTTGTCTATCAGGTTTTATGTTTGAAATTTTTTGTTTTTCTCATTTTACGCAGTTATGCTGCCGAAATTTTGTTAAAATTTCTGCTAACAAGTACATTTAATAATGATAATTTCGCTTTTAGTTAACAAGAATTTATACTATCAATGCATGAATGTATGAATGCAAGGGTTACAAATTCTTACATTTAATTTAAGGTTTTTTTTAACTTTTTATAAGGTTTTTATCTTCACCCACCCCAGATCTATTATAGTTTCTATAGGGTCTAAACAGTATGCTGTAGGAAGGCAGAGCATTTCGCTCTGATACCACCCCTGTCACACCTCGCTCGCACAAAGCCGAGCAGGTGACTTAGTTAACACCGGTTAACTCACATACCTACCAGGATCAACAATGCAGTAACTGCAACACAGCATACATCTACTAAACTAAGATAAGACCTATATTTTCAGTGGAAGCCCTGTTCATAGTAATACCTGTAATTGTTTCCCAAATACTTGATACCCAAATTGAGTTATAAAAGTTACATACATTTGGGCTCGAAGGCATGATATATATACAAAAATATAACAATTTAAGCATCAAGTAACAAAGGGAGTACACCAAAAAGAATAAAAAAGAATCACTCAGGAGTCACAACTGCCATGCAGCACAATCCTTGCATGTGCAATCGGTACCATGCTCGAACTCGTTAGGGACCCACCAATCCTTAGATGAAAACTCCACAGTGGGGCCCGGCTCCTGATCACCAGGCAGGTAACTTGCAAA
Organism: Macadamia integrifolia; assembly: GCF_013358625.1. Classification (NCBI taxonomy): domain Eukaryota; kingdom Viridiplantae; phylum Streptophyta; class Magnoliopsida; order Proteales; family Proteaceae; genus Macadamia; species Macadamia integrifolia. The sequence continues at coordinate 143,079 of NW_024868123.1, forward strand.
ATCACCTAAAAAGAGTTGTGCACGTGGGATGAACTCACTAGCCCAGTAAGTGGAAAGGAAGACCATATAAAGAAAGCCACACAAATAGTCACAACACAAATGCATCTATATGCAATTCATTTTAACCCTATTAGCCTAACAATATTACTAGGTCATAGGTTATGTGCTACTCACAACCACAGTGTGCTTATGCCCCGGGTACGAGCTGCGAACCCCATCCCATGATACGTCCATAGGGTTGTCGGAGAAGGCCCATCGTTGTTATAGGAATTTAAAATGCAAGCCGATTCCCGATAAATTTAAATGACAAAGTAAATGGGTGACTCCACCAGAAACAAAAACAGTACGATCGGCCCTCTGAATATATCACTGGGGTTACCGACTGTCCTAGCAATCAGCCGTGAGTTCTTCTAACCGCTGCAGGAGTTCGACAACCGTAACCAGATGCTTCTCCCTAATGATCCCCTAACACGTAAAACCCTGTTGGGAAGGGTCATAGCGCAAGGATAAATCACATCCTAGCAACATGCCTCTACATGAGCATAGTACGATTACATAATGGCGCCGCATCCTATACCACGGGCCACCATGCATTCGTTTCCATGCCGACTACGATAACTAAAATCTAGCGTGCATATCATGTTCAAATGAAATTCCTCCATCACATACATCAAGACATAATGAATATTCTATTATAACACAAAGTATAGCATATTATGTAAATGCACATTCAAATGCGTGATATGACATGTGATGTCTAATCTACACACAAGTGACATGATTACATGGCTAGACTAACATATGCTAAATGATGTATAACATTCTAAAATTAAATCAGAGTTCACTCCCCACTTACTTGTATGTGTACACGGTGCTTGTACCCGGTACGAAAAGATCCGATGTGTAAATACGTGTATAATGTGTGTAACCTATCATAAACATAATGGTTTATCACTTCACTATATTAGGGTCAAAATTTTCATGTTTGAACACTAAAATCGGATTTAGAATCATAAATGGGGGTTACCTATCAAATTTGGACTAATTCTGGAAATTTTGAAAAGACAGGTGGGCTAGAGCCAAAGATCGGTGGGCTATGTAGCCCGTCAGTTTAAGTCAGTCGGTTACTCCAGAGCCTAGAAACTGAGTTTTGGGAACTTAGGTGGGCTAAAACTAGAAGACTGGTGGGCTATGTAGCTCGTCAGTTTCAGCCCGCTGGTTACACCAGAGCCCAAAAATTGAGTTCTGGGAACTCAGGTGGGCTAAACCAGAAGACTAGTGGGGTAAAAATACCCCTCCAATCTTTAAATGAAAATTTTCCTAACCTCATTCCCGACTTTCCTTTGGCTTAGGGAACTTGTTTAGGGACAATTCGACAACTCAAATCACTTATCTAAGGTCCAATCATGTATCCTCAACCTAAATCCAAGATCAAATCAAAAGAAAAAAGAGAGGAAGATTCTTACCTCTTTCTCAATAACACTAATGAAACCCCAAATTTCACTTCTTTTGCTCAAGAACCTCCAAATACTCTAGATCTTCACCAACACTCCTTCCAAATATTTCAAAATCATTATGCACACCTCCCATTAGACTTTAGATTTGATTATCCAAGTAGGATTAGCAAGATCTAAGTGGTTTCTTTCCTAAAAATCAAAAAGAGGGTTTAAGAAAGGGGTTTTCCTAAGAATCTTTAGAATGTGTACAATACCTACCTCAATTCGAAGACCTCGGCGAACTGATCATTAAACCGGGCTCAAAATACCAAGACACAGTTTCGATGAAGCTCTATGGTCGATTTTCCCTTCTTCTTTCTTCTTCTTCCTCTTTTCCTTTCTCCTTCTTTCTCTTTTCTTTACTCTCCCACCGACCAACTAACATTTATAAGGGAAAAGACAATTAATGTCTCCCCCTTTTATACCTGGGCCCCCAAAATATCTTCTAAATCTCAGGTGGGCTAAAACTCAGGTGGGCTAGATCTCAGGTGGGTATATCTCAGGTGGGTACATCTAAATCTCAGGTGGACTATCTCAGATGGGCTTCAATGAGAACAAACTCCCACATAATATTAGATCACGTTGACACCCACAAATACTAGTACGTACCTTTACTTTTTGTATATGGCCTCGTGGTGCGTGCAAGTGCAAGGCTTGGGTGCATGTATTACACTTGGTACCAGCTCGGTCATGTCAGGCCAACCCGAATTCAAGGTCACCCTTGCTACCATATTCCATATGGTGCCTGTGTCGGTTCTCTCCGGTTCAGCCCCTATATGATCAAACCAAGTTAATACGAGTAATTAGACTGGGTTTAGAAAGTAGGGTATCACACAGGCCTTGGCCACAACTCAACCCCAACCAACCCTAACCCATGGTCAGTGTTTTTAAACCCTAATCCACCCTCAGGGTTAGAAATTTTAACCCAAACCATGTTTGGGCCTTCAGGGCCAAACTTACACCCCTGTGACTTGTATTCTACCTAAAAAAAACTATAGAATTATAATGTATCGTGATTTTAAGTCATATTTTAATAGATCCGACTCCTCTCCATAGAACCCAAGGACCAGAGAGTGATCCCACTGCTAGGAAGACCCGGGCATGCTTCCCAAGGTCATACTAGCTGTGAGATCACTCTCTAATCCCTGGCTCTATGGAGATAAATCTTATCTTACTTCAATTCATATTTGATCATGTCCACACTCCTTAAGTCCTAACAACCGTTCGGGAAAAGAAAAGAAAAAAGGGAAAATTATAGGATGACACAAAATCAGGTTTACTCTTACAAAACTACCCACACATTGTTTTAGGTAACAAAAATACATAGTTTTGGGTTTATGTTTACAAAACTACCCAAAACAATGTTCCTACCTAGGGGTGTCAAAACCTAGCCCAACCGATAAAATCGACCAAAACAGACTGATAAAACCTGGACCGAACCAAACTGATCCTTATTGAAATGATTTTGGACTGAGGTATGTTGGGACTAACTGAAAATCGGTCCAAATCAAACCGACCAATAACCAAACTGAATGAAACCAATAAAAAAATAAATGATTATGAGATTATAAATTGATGAATTAACTAGGGGTGTCAACCGGTCGGGCCGGTTCGGTTTCGATCGGGCTTAATCGGGCTTGAAGACTTTCAAAGGCTACACCGTGTCAGCCCATTTAACTAATCGGGCTTAGTTATTGAGGGCATGGTACGCTTTATATTTAGTCGGTCGGCCTCGGGCTATAATCGGGCCACCTTAATCGGGCTTTAGTCGGGCTACGAACATGTTTAATGTTAAACGGGCTTTAACCGATTTTTAAACGGGCCCTCTTTAAAATGTGCTCTTATATTCCGGCCCACTCATGAAGCCCAAAAAAATGACAATTAATCAATAAATGATACCAAATATAACCATTATTTAAAATGTGAACATATTTTTATTTTTTAATTTGCGGGGTAAAATAGGTATTCTACAATCATTAAAGAGTCGGGCTAGGCCGGTGCACAATAGGCCGATCTCGATCGGGTGTTAAACGTTTGGTCTCAGTCGGGCGCCCGACGGTCCAAGTAGCAAAACCAAGACAGACCGTTTATAAACGGGCCGGGCTCAAGCCCGACACGTTTAATAAATGGTCCGGGCCGGGCCGGTCTATAAACGGTCGGTCCCGATCGATTTAGTCGGTTCGGGCCACGAATTGACACCCCTAGAATTAACTATCCATTTTTTACAATATTAGTGAGAATATTGTTTATTGTAAGGGGAATTATTACAAATCATTGAATATTATGTTATGAATAGAGAAATTGATTAGTAAATTGTGATAATGCTTTCATTAATTTTCTTGTTTCCTATACAAAACTAGTTGAATAGTTAAATGAATGATTGGCTAATAGGGTTTAGTTTGTGGTTTCAACATTAGTTATCTTCTTAGTAATTTGTTATCCATTGGTTTGAATATTAATTATCTTTCCCTTACAAATAATAAACCATGATTTAATCATAAATTTAAAGTGTTTTTTTTTTGTCAAATCTTGTCATCATAAGTAATGAATATAAGATTTCATTATGGTTCAAGCCCTATAGTAAACCGATTTAAACCGATAGTAATCTGATATTGAAAAACCGAAATAAACCGAACCCAAATTGGACCGAAATCGAAACTGACCGAAAATCAAAGTTCCTTAATGAATTGGTTTTGGTCTCCCTCATTCCTAGACCGAAGCCGATTCAATCCGATCAAAACCGAACCAAACTGAACCGACTGATTGGCACCCCTATTCCTACCTCAAATGAAGACTTTTTTTTGACAGTTTTACCCCCACCTCTTCTTCTCCAATGACAGTCCGCTTGCTTCTTCTTCTTCTTCTTCTTCTTCTTCTTCTTCTTCAGCTTCTTCATCTTCTTCCTGCAATCTCACCCGCCCAAAGGTTCTGTGCAAGCCCGCCCTGCAGCTCCTGCAACTCAACCGTCCGACATTTTCCGTTGCCTGCCCCCATCTTCCCATAAGAAAACTAGCGCCAAAGCCACCGACCCAGAGGAGGATGACCTGTATCTCGAGCCCTTGTGGCCTCACTTGCAGTTTGTGAATGAGCCTATGTGACCAGTGCTGTTAAATTTCATGCTCAGTTGGGAACATGTGAGAGTTCAAACGGTAGTAGGTAGCTAAGTGTAGATTAGAACAAGAGAAGTTGAGGATTGTTGAGGGAAAAAAAAAGAGTTACCCTTGCGAAATAGTCGACAATTCCCGTCATAGAATTCTGAAATTCTTCCAAAAGTAGCAAGTCCAGGTTCATTCCCAAATCATCCTCAGTGGCCTCACCCACCACCCCTTGGCAGAATCGTCTCCTCCTTCCCCTGTTTCTATTTTTAATTTTGATTTCTTGTTGCAAATCCAGAAAAATTAGGATGAGAGGAAAGCTGATTTCCACCAATTCTAGATCCAATCGGTATTCCTTTTTTTTAAACCTTGGTATGAGTTGCTCATGCGGTACGTTGTATCATCTGATACTGACACTAATATCGCTAAACGTCAAGTTGCAACGGATGCTGGTTGTCGCAGGGGGCGCGGTTGATCCCTCATCGACTGAATCCTACTCCCAACTGGAAAAAATCCATTTTCGATTTCCGCTCTTTTGAACGGTGTGTTCCCATCGTGAAAATTGCAAGGACAGTGAACAAAATGTCTTTCTTGTGAGGTCAGAAAGTGTGATGCAAGTTGAATGCTGGAATTAAACTCTCCTTGTGGATTCAGTTGATGTTTAAGGTTTGTCATTTGCAACGAAGGTAGGAGGGGCAAGGGAGGGAAGGAGGGTTGCAGGAGGGTTGGGACTTGGGCGTGGTGGTTGCAGAGGAGTGATCGGAGAAGGGAGGGGTGGAGACAATTGGGGTAAAAATGGCAAAATAATCTGTTGGTTGAGTGAAGTTACTATTCTGGGTAAATTTGTAAAGTTAAACAGTAATTGGGCAATATGGTAATGAGAAACCTATATGTGGCTAATCTGGTAGTTTTGCCAAGAAAAAAAACACACTCCCACCAACCAATCGTACAATTATCTAGAAGAGTTCTTCTGCACCTGCGTTGTGTCGGCACCTAACATGTACATACAGGTAAACGTACGTGAAGTGGATCTTTTATCCCCGGCGACTCCACTCCAGTCAACTCTTTCGTCGCGATTCCATTTTTCAGTATCAACACCGTTGTCACCAATTTACCAAAAAAAAAAAAAAAAAAACAATCCGACGTGGAAGAAAAAGAATAGATTTCTGTCTGAACGTGAGATACAATGGCTCAGATCTACGGATCTTTCGAGCTTCTCGTCTCCGAAGTCACCGCTGACGTTTCCTCCTCAAGAAAGGTCTTTCGAGCTTCTCGACTCCAAAGTCTTTCACGGTCCCTCTTTTCAGACTAAATATCAAACGCATCAGTTTTCTAATCAGATCAGACCCCTCTCTCTCTCTCTCTCTCTCTCTCTCTCTCTCATGGGTGCTGAAGGAGAGGAAGCGATGTCGAATTCCTTCGGCCGCAGCGGCAGCGCACACATTCTGGTGTTCCCGTACCCTGCGCAGGGGCACATGCTACCCCTCCTCGATCTCACCCACCAGCTTCTCATCCGGGGACTAACCATCACCATACTGGTGACCCCCAAAAACCTCCCTTTCCTAAACCCACTCCTCTCGCAACATCCACCCTCTTCCATCCAAACACTCGTCTTCCCCTTCCCTTCCCACCCTTCTCTCCCACCTGGCGTTGAGAACGTCAAGGACATCGGCAACCATGGCAACCCCATCATCATCTCTGCCCTCTCCTCCCTTACTGAACCCATCACCAACTGGTTCCAATCCCACCCTTCCCCACCCATCGCCATCATCTCCGATTTTTTCCTGGGCTGGACTCACCACCTCGCTTCCCAACTCGGCATCCCCCGTGTCTCCTTCTACTCCTCCGGCGCTTTCGTTTCCTCCGTCTTAATCACTCTATCCCACAAGATGGGTTCTCTGAAGCAACCCTTTCTCTCCTTACCTAATCTCCCAAATTCTCCTTCCTTTGCGCTCGATCACCTCCCATCCATGCTTCGCCTATTCAAGGAATCCGATCCCGATTGGGCCTGCGTTAAAGATGGCTTCATCGCTAACTCCTTTAGTTGGGGATCCGTTTTCAACACTTTTGATGCTCTGGAACAGATCTATCTCCGTCACTGGCAGCGGGAGATGGGCCATCCACGTGTTTGGGCCGTCGGCCCTCTGATGAATCTGGACTCTGCTGGTCCAAGCCCGACTGACCGTGGTGGGCCCAGTTCGGTGCCTTCTGACGCTGTGCTGACGTGGCTCGGTGGTTGCCCCGATGGTTCTGTGCTTTTCGTGTGCTTCGGCAGCCAGTTTTCTCCGGGGAAGCCACAGGTGGAAGCGATCGCCGCCGGGCTGGAGGGGAGTGGGGTCCGCTTCATCTGGTCCGTCAAGTTGAGCGATTCAGGACCTTTGGCAGATGAGTGTGGCGAGATCCTAACTGGTTTGGAAGATCGAGTGGCTGGGAGGGGACTGATCATTAGGGGATGGGCTCCACAGGTGCCCATACTGAACCACCGAGCCGTGGGCGGGTTCTTGACTCACTGTGGGTGGAACTCAGTGGTGGAAGGGATCACGGCGGGTGTGTTGTTGCTGGCATGGCCGTTGCAGGCCGACCAATTTGTGAATGCGAGGTTGTTGGTGGAGGACTTGAACGCTGCCATTAGGGTGGCAGAGGGCATCAATGCCGTGCCTGACTCGGTGGAGTTTGCTAGGACCATATCTGAATCGTTGAGCGTGACTCGCCCTGAGAGGGTCCGAGCCATGGAGCTGCGCTCAGGGGCCTTAGCCGCAGTGGAACAAGGTGGAAGCTCTTTCAGGGATTTGGATAGGCTTGTGAAGGATTTGTATCCACTTGGGAGAAATTCGGGTGAGCTGAGAGATGATGAAAAGAAAGAATGAATTAGATTTCAATACATTTATGATCTTTTTCGAGATGGAAAATAAAGAATATGGGATCAATCGAAATCTAATTTTCTTGAATTTCTTGGTGAGGTAGGTTAGGAATATTACAATCGAACATCTTATTGTATTCATGGTTGGCGAAGAAAAAGTTGAAATTGTGGATCATATTGAACTGCTCAGACTTTTAATTTTTTTAGAAAAAAAAAAACATAATATATTAACTTGCAAAAAGGAAGTTTAACATGTAAATAGGGTCCATAATCACAGTTTTCCTTTGATAGCCTCAAAGGCTATATGTTTCAGTAGAAGTGACTTCATTGCTAGCTTCTATGCAAAAAGTTGGTTTAGACAAAAAAATTAGCAGTCTCCAAAACAAGGGAATCGTTGTCCAAGGCCAGACACTGGTATTGTCAGTAGTCATGAGGTTTTTCAGCTCCCGTGCATCGCTCTAGATTTCATCCACCTCCCATACTTTTTCTTTGGCCTTTTTCATCCCGTAAAGTAGGTTTCTCACTGTTTCTTCCGTACCATTTCCTGTCAACATGTAGTTTTAGCATGGAATAAGAAAAAGTTTCCTTTCCTTATAAGAACTGTTGCTCAGGCAGAAATATTTTTTGTGTAGTTGGTTTACCCCCATACAGATTAGCACTATTTTAGGGAAAACAGGTTGTAGTGTTGGTGTCAGGGTAGGTCTGAGGTTGAGGGAGTTCACCTGTTGCTCATCAAGAAAAGTAAGGGTGCCATTAGAGACCCAAGACTTCTACCTATTCTAGAATATTGGGGTTGGACTTTTAAGACCCATAAATGACTTGATTCCTATGTTTCCAACTGTAATAGCACATAATAATGAACATAATAATGAACACACTGAAAAAGTTATCCAACTTATTTTTTGGTATGATTTTTTATTTTTAATTTTTCCCCCTCTTCTGGTTTTTGCGTTCCATGTTAATTTTGTATAGTCTATGATTGATTTTTTTTTTTTTTTTTTGGTCTTTTCTAAATATATTAGACAATTATAAACTTAATTAGACGTCGATCGGCTAACCACTAAGCACCCAACATCATCAAGGGCTGAAAAATAACGAATAATTAAGAACGGGATGGGATGTTTATGCGGGAAGATGAGTGGGTGGGGTATTTATTTATTTATTTTGTTCAAGAAGTGGGTGGGCGTGGGCGTGGGCGGGGGCGGTATTGGGATGGGGCTACAAGTGGACCACACAAGTTTTGCCAAGAAGAAGCTAAGGCAATGGATTTTGATGATTGTGATATTATGGATAACTAATGGCAAAATATGCCCACCTTTTTGTGGGTTGCATCTAATGGGATCTCCTTCTAGGTTTCTTGCTCTATGGAAGATGAGCAAATGTTTGGAAAGCCCGAGGGGCTTTCATCATAAAAAATGACATAAAAGCAATGTTACTACAATGAAGAAAACGATTTCAACTTGTTAGTTCACCATTTTGGTTACAACAAGATGCACCCATTACAGATACCTTGCTATTATTGTGGATGGTGGACTTTGCTATTATTGTATGTATTAGGTTTGACATAGCTGAACATGTAGTCATGATTTCACAATTACGATCCCAAAATTCACTTAGACAAATAGTCTAGTGTTTTGGCAATTCCATTCTTCTTCATGAGTCCATTGGGAAATTGATTTGTTAAGCCGATGCATTCCCCTCCACATACCTATGAAAAAAATGAGGGAGGAAAGATTAAGAAGAGAGAGAAATTAAGCTGAGCATTTTTCCAGGTTAACAGAGATTTCCTGAACCTGTACCATGTAGAAAGTTAAGAACATTTCCTAAAATTTGAATAAGAAATCCTTAAAAAAATAGTTTCCCATTTTCAAGGAGACTGATGCAACACTTTATTTAGAGATAAGCCATGACTAATCTGCTGGGGTTGAGGTTCTGGTTATAAGTTTCTCCACTGTATACGATTTCCTCTTAGTCTTCATCAAATTGAGGTTTGCGAACATGTGCTTCTTAGGCCAAGAGCACTATCTTGTCAACAATTTCCATGGCATGAATCAGATGAAACTAAGATGGAGTTCTGAAAGCAGTCTACACAATGGTGTGAAAGCATAGTATATTCTGCAGTTCAATGAGGCTTAGAGCTATAGGTTCAAATATCATCCTTTGGTCTATTCTCAACTTGTTTCTATGGTCAGTTATTTATTTATTTTTTTATTGAGAATTTTTAAATGGTCCTGTAGTTTTGCATGGCTCCTTGCAGAGAACCACGGAAGCGAGGAGCAATGAAACATTATTATGGCCTGCTAAAACTGTACACTGATAAGGAAATGTGAATACGATCCTTTTCCTTTTCCCTCTTGCTTATATATATATATATATATATATATATAATAATGAACACTATACATGTTTCACCTTTTAGAGTGGGAACAAAAATATGCACAACTTCAGCAACTAAGATCTCTACTCCCAAGCAATGGTGCTTGACAAACATTGACTGTCCTTACTGGACCACAGAAAGAGCCTTCACAACTCACACCTTGATGTAATATGACTTTATTCATTTATTTGTTTCTCCATGAACCAAACAAATTTACAATGATAATGACTTTAGCTTAGGCCTTGATAGATGCTGAAGTTAAATTTAGTTTTGCAATTTTGTAACTGGTTTCTATATTCTACTACTTATGGCATTACATAGCAACTGCCTCGTGAATTTCTGTTGTTTCCAGCTCTCCATTTGGTGTGCCAAAAGCCCAACTGAGTGTTCACAAACTCTGTAAGAGAATGTAATTTGCAAAATCCTGAAGGGTAAGCAAGTGAACCTAGAAAACACATCACAATGAACAAGAGAATGCATGGGAATCACACTCCTCTTCTTGCATGTGACAAACTGCTTCTTGCTTGAAGAAGGTTACAAGAGAAGCATACTATCCTGTAGTAACAATCATCATCCTCTATTGTAATGCTTTCACCATATATTCTACAATGTCATAGCTATATTGTTAAAATTTATCCTTCTGCAATCATAAATAGAGGGAAGAGTTCCAGAGAAGTCTACTAATCTAAAATTTGGAAAAGCAAAACTTATTTCCAGGAATTCAATTCAACGAAGGCCATCGAATCCAGTTACAGGACTTTCCTAGGAAGAATTTTCGAGTGCATGACTTCTAGGTCAGATCCTGGATTGCTGCAGATTTTGAGGGTTTGTTAAGGATCTTAGGAGGATCACTTGACCCAAATTGAGGATCATCCAACGCTTCCAACTCAAGTTCTTGAAGAATCACCAAAAAGTTCCTTTTTCTTGCAACCAGCATAAGTCTGTATCCAGCCAGCAGAATTTGTTAGACTTTGATGTTTTGTTCCCTCATATAGGTTCTCCATTCCATCTAAATTGTAGCCCCAACAGAGCCATATTTGGTGAGATAAAATTTATGCAAGTTTCAACCTAAATCTGAGTCTATTTCAGATCTGTTCCTGCCGTCAAATCTGATCTACTCCGAGTTCTTTTTGAAGTTGTAATGGATCCTACTGTGACTGATTCCCCCTTGGTAATTTAATCTGACTACTAAGCAACAGGTCTAAACAACAAAATGTACCACCAAAAAAGAGCAATACAGAAAATGCTGCAAATTTATTAGTAATATTGTTATTGGATTGTCCTGTTCCTCCTGAATCAGAATCACCAGAAAATGGACACATTGTATTCCATTTTGAATATTAATCATGTCAAAGTAGGAATCTAAAAGGAAGAAAAAATCATCCCAAAATTTGAGGAGGAGAAAATCAAATATTCTTAAAATATAATACACTGGATTACCCTTGTATACAAGAAAAATATGAGTTCCAAGCAACATCTTGCTTGGAACCAAGAGAATCAAAAAGATAAATACTAAAACTCAAAGCCTGCAACTCATTAATTTTAGGAAAAAAATAAAATTTTAGGGAACAATAACCTGTAATGGAACTCTTCACCCAATCTACAGGACTTATGACCCAGACGTATGTGGCAGATTTTTCCTTTTGCAATGCAATTGGAAAAGGCAGTAGTGAGTCATAAAAAACTTTTCAAGTCCCATGACCTGCCCTCCAGAAAATAAAAATCCATCTTTTCAAATGAAAGTTCTTTGGGAGAAATATTGTACAAGTAAAGGGTGAAACAAGTTTGCACCCACTTGAAATATTCTATCACCCATGTAAAAACGTCTAAATTTATCCAAGTAACAAGAGACAATGTTTCAGATATCAAAACAACCGAAATTCCACATGCATGCAAATCCAGATATTCCTTCGGGGAAAAACATAATCAATCAATCAAACCATAAGCAATCTTCAAACCAAAGCCGTTACTGTGAAAGAACCTTTTCCCTTAAACCAATCACTTATAGATTGAAATAACATCAAACACCTCGAGATAAAATGAATCATCAGAAAAATAAAACCTCAAGCTTTCACGGCCAATCAATAGATGCAGAGCAATTAATCAGCATTAAAAAATGGATTTACAGATCCGACTCAAAGAACACAGAAGATGAATAATAGTAAGTGTTTCCAATTACAATTACCTAAGAAGGAGATAACGCAGGAGATCTTCAGACGCCGGCAGAATTCAGGCATGAAGAAAACTGCTATAAGAGGGAGAAAGAGTTGTACACCGAATTCAGTCAATACTTCCACAAAGTAGAACCTAATACAAGTTATGGACACATCTAGGCTCATCTGGTTGTTGTGTATGCATTTTATATGGGTGGAGATCGAGGCAAAAAAGAAAGCCACAAAAATTTCAGTGAAAACTCATAAAATCGAAGTTGAAGTAGTGGATAAAGGCATAGTTCAGTGCCAAGCTTAAATATTGGTGGTTAACAGGACTAGGAGATTAGTGTGATCAGAGTTGCGATATTACTGGACATCTGCAGTTGATAGGTTCAACCTCAATATGTACAATACAGGGCATAAATATAATTTATAGTATATTAGAGCTACTATACATTCTGCAAGAGATCAATGGTCGCCAATGTTGATCATCCAAGGTTAAATGATTTGATTCAAGTTACTGATCCTCACTGTTTCTTGTTAACCATAAATCAATATCTCAACTAGTCTTTACTCTCGTAATGAAGAAATAGTAATTGAAGCACAAATTAGCTCATCCTGACAGTTTATTAAGGCCTACAAAAGCATATATGCTAAATCAAGAATCAGCCATTTTTTTTCTTGGCCTCAATTAAAACAAATTTATCATAACCATGTTTAGATCAAGAAAAATAAGAACCAGTCAAAAGGTCCTAGCCGTGGTTGCAATGTCCCTTGCTATTTTGATTTCAGATGCAATGAAACACAGGGTCACTGGCCCAAAATTCAGACACATAGTAGCTCGAGCCCAGCCTATATGCATACTACTACAAGTTCCAATCTCTATGAGTAAACCAGTCCAAGCTCCAAAACATGGTAAATAAACAGTTCACTTATTACAAATATCAGTTCATTTATTACAATTAAAATGAATTTGAGTTTTGTTAGTGATGCAGTAAAAATTGACCGGACGATCTTCCCTGCAGTTCCTAGTGCTTTGGCTGACCTGCACAGAAGAGACAACAAGTGAGAGCCGGGCTGACCTGACGGGGGACTCTCCGATGCCTAAGTCAGATATTTTCACAACAGATGCTCAAGAGAGCTTTTCCAGTAAGAGAAGTGATTGATCGATCCCCTATGATGGAAGCTTACCTTGGTATTTATATGCTGCTGATGAGGGAGTGGGAGACGATTGTGAAGAGTCCTGTTTAGGCGTGGAGTCCTTGAGGGGAGTGGCTCTGTGATTCTGGGAATATTCCGGGTCTTAGGGGTATATTCCAGGGGAATATTCCCCTCTTATCTTGGAAAGGCCAACCGTATGAGGGACAGACGTCTATGATGACGTGTAGTGGATAGAATCCTATCCTTCTGAATAGGGATTACAATCCTTCAATGTAGGGGTGGACGAAAGCACGTCTCTAGAAACCTTGTTGACATCAGGCCGAGGTGGTAGCATGGCCTGATGGAGGCCCGAGGTGGTAACACGGCCTGATGGAGGGCTGAGGTGGCAGCACTGCCTGATGGAGGGCCGAGGTGGCAGCACGACTTGATAGAGGGCCAAGGTGGCAGCACGGCCTGATGGAGGGCCGAGGTGGCAGCATGGCCTAATGGAGGGCCGAGGTGGCAGCACAGCCTGATGGCGGCCCGAGGTGCACCATGGGTCAGGACCGGTCCTTGCCCGTGCCGATGATGTGAAGAAATACACTCATCAGTTAGTATGACAACCACTCCTAGGGGAATGGACAGATGGTCTAATCTCGGTGTCCCAGATGGCATGGTCTCACACAACTTAGAGAGAGAGAGAAAATGCAAAAATAAATATCTCAACATTCCCCTGATAGGTGACTGTCAGGCTAGCATATCTTTTTATATTTGTACACATGCATGAGTAATGATCTCAAACCATAGAAAATGAGAATAGAGTTCCACTGCAGTCATTTGTTAGTTGACAAATAGTAGCTTTAAAACTTGGCAAGTCATGACATTTTAGTCAACAAGATCATATTCGATATTATGGGATGTTCATATTTAATCATGTTTAGCTCAAGGATATATACTTGACTACATATCCCACAAGTGCATGCCTCCGTTTTGGATTCTTGAAGGAGAGATCGAATTACGGATGTCAAGTTTGAAAGCTACCTATTTACGTTCCCTGCAAAGCACATTTAAATAAATAAGCTCCTAGATTTACACAATTTTTGCCCAACAGCTCTAACTCAAAAATATGGACAAGGTGAAGACATTTTTTTGGCATGTCTCCCTTCATTAAGGGTCTAGATTGGGAATGTAATGGCAGCAAAGAGTTACAACCGAACATCAAGAGTAACTTGTGGCAGAAAATCCAAGCAGGCACATGAAAATATCCTGTGACCTACTTTTCTGTTGCAAAGGGACATTGATCATGGTACAGTAATAAACTAATATCTAGAAACCTAGGGTAAAATTGATCAGATAGGTCCCTATAACTATCACGTACTGGACAAGAAATTTGCCCAAACAATAGTAGAGCCAGCTCAGATGTCAAAACCAGACAACACTAGGCAAGATTAATTTGGCTCTCTTTAAAGTTGATGTGCCGCAGATGCCTCAAGCAAATATCAACTAAATGCTGCTTCGCTTACAATTTCAGTCTCTCTCCACACGTGTTTTTCGGAGATCGCTCAGTCACAAAAAGCTTACACGAAAGCAAGACACAGAAAGTTACCAAGGCCAACTCAGATCTTCCAAACCAAATAGTGCCAGGTAAGTTTAATCTGCTTGTTTAGATGTTGAAGCCAAAGATATGTCAAGCAAATAGCAATGTGCTTCAAGGAACCCATGTTACTCCACTAAATCATCCGGCTAAGCACAACCAGTTGAGCCAACGCAATCCTGTCATTGAGTAAAGTTTGTCATGCCAGGGACTCTAGTTAAGCAATGGAGAAAAGTAATGTTGGTAAGATAGAAAGAGACAGTATGGTAAGACCAAGACAATCAGGCTACTTTCTCTACAAGGAAGAACCTAACAAATCTCATGAAGGACCAACTTATGGATACCACAATTACCATTCGGCCATATGGATACCATGTCGGAACCATTCTATAGGGAACGGCCATTATTCTCCCACATATTTGATTTTGAAATTTGGGGGTTGGAATCAAAACTCTTGATTTCTATATGGGTTTTGATTTTCTTAATGTATAACTAGGTTTATATGATTTAACTGAACTTAGTAATTTTCTTTTTTTCATTTCTGGAGTCAGGTGAGCCTTGGGTGTACTGATCCATAGAGAGAAAGAGAGAGAGAGAGAGAGAGAGAGAGAGAGGCAGACTACTGCACAAAACCATAAACAAAACAGTGCTAATCAATCAGAACAACACATCGAGAAAAATCAGAATAGTTGCAATAGAAGACAAAAAATTGGTAAACTCACTGGATCATTGGTAAATTGATCAAGAGAGGCAGGGATTCCAAATGTAACAAACATCAGTTTCAGGTATTCGCCCAATGCACCAACATCCAAATATCAGCAAATGTGTACTCCCTGAAAGAAAGTTAATTCACATCAACGTTTATGTTGGTATTGCAGGGAATGCAACCCCCCACTCCCCCCCAAAAAAAAAAAAATCTAATCAGAATTAAAGAACGAACTGATATAGAACAACAAATAAAAAGTCTAATGAATTCTGAAGAACAGCGATTCGAAGTTGATTATGTATGAAAATCAAATTAAGGGGCGACAATATAAATATCGTTGTTGATATGGGGAAAAAATGTTTACCAGATGAAAGGATAATCTCTTCTCCTTCAAATCAGCATCCTTAAGATGCCATCTTTTTTGTCTTAGTTGCAAATCTTTAACAGAAAAACAAGAGAGGAATGTTCAATTAAAAGAGAAAGAGAGACTTATGGCCTTGGGGATGTATGCTACAGCTTCAAGGATGTCAGTGGAAACGTTTGTTGATTGCAAAGAAAACAAGTCTGGTGAGTGTTAGTGTTCTGAGAATGGGAGAGAGCGCCAATCCAACATAGAGAGATAACATCCTGGATAGAATCTTTAGATTTATTTCATTTCGGGAGTATTTAATTATGGGAAAAAAATAAATACTAACAGTACCAGAAATTTAGGACAAACAAAAAGAAAGGAGAAAACGATAATGGAGGAGGGATGTAATTTAAATAAAAATGAAGGGTAAAATAGTCAAGTGAAAATGTCTGACGCATCTTTGCAAATAATTTATACAATATTCAAAAATACTTACGACATCTCTTAGGAATGTTGCATGGATGGATCAAAAAATTATCAGGAAAATTTTGTATCATCTTTTTTAATTTATGAAATACCATATATATATATATATATATTTTTTTTTTTTTTTTTTTAATTTTTTCCTAAAATGGATCTAAATGCAAGCTTAAATATAACTTACATGTTGTTATATCAAAATCTTGACACAGACCTTCAGTGTTTATACGCACCAAACTGAATTGGAAAGTTCTATATTATGATATCAAGGGGGAAAACAAAGTAATACTGATCAATTCAGTCCTTCAATCCCCTCATTTCAATCAATCAGTAATACAAAAGATTACTTTTCTTTGCTTTCAGTAAACATCTAACAGCACTACTTCCATTTGTACTTCTACCCTAAAATTCATAGTCTCCAATCTACAAAGAACTTCTCCTCCAGGTTCTTTTATAAACCAAGTTCTACTACAGGTCAGCACTCAGCAGTATTCTATTCATGAAAACATAGCAAACCAACCAAAAAAAGAAGGAAATCTCTCTAGTGAATAATGTTTCTTGAATCAAGTAAGAATGGAAGAAAACTATTAACATGAGTCTAATCACGAGTGGATAGCAGCTTTAACAGTACAAATCCTTACCTACCATCTCCACACAGGTTCCCAAAGAAATGAAATAGAACGGGCCATAGTAAAAGAAAAACAAATGGAAAATCCAACCTGGTTCAAAAGAGATTTCTGCTAGTTGCCAACATCCTAGGTTCTGGATCAAGTTTTAAGAATATGATTTTTGCTTATTATGAAACTCCTTGAAACTGCAATAACTCTTCATGTAATAATCTTTGCGCCTCGTCACTTGATACTGGAAAGTACGAATTTGATGAATTCCAATTCAGATCTCACGGCTTCTCTACATTACATCTTCACAAACTGAAGTTTGTTTGAGGAGAAGCTCAAATGGCCTTGATCTATTAAGAATTCCAGCACAGGTTCCACAAGAGGAGCTCTAATATATGCCTACAGAAATCAATGGGGCTCAGAAACCAAATTATCTAATCTTAACATTTAGTAGGAAAATAGAATGCACAAACGAGTTATTCAACAGTAAGCTCACATTCAAGTCACCATAAATTAGGAGAGCTCTCTATCAGACAAAGCCACTGAAATCTTACTGAGATCTGTAAAGTTAAGTCCTAGTGTCAGATCCTCGAGATGGTTGTATGGAGTGCCGGTAATCAAAATGTATAAGAAATAAAAAAAATTGGGTCAGTTACAGACATGGTGCACCAGATAAAAAAGATTGGACCATTGTGATTTACCTTAGCAAAAGCAAATTCTATTTCAAGCTTTTTAATGCAAGAAAGATGCCCAAGGTTCTGAAGTGCTACTATCTTTTCAGCTGTTTCCTCATGAGCAAATGAAACATCTAATTATGGAGTGATTGACTTCATTCTCTTGTGGTCTGTATCCTTGTTCTCTTCCGAGTTTTTGTGTTCCCTGAAATACCAGAGACCCATCAAAAGATACAGCAAACTTGAGCACCCATTACCTAATGGTTTGCATTAGTTGTTCTAATAGATGAATCCAGCTATTAGCAACACAAGCGAAAAGAGAGGAACAGAAAAGAAAGGGAATTTGGAGAGATCATATTGTAGAGCAGTAGAAAAGGCAGACAAAGTGCGGAATCGTTCAAACTAATTACTAAAAAATGGAAACGGAGACATCTTCGTCTTTGTCAGTCTTGTTTAGTTTTGTTTATAGCTTAATAAATGCTATCCTTCTCAATGTAATTGGAAGAACCCATTAATGGAGTGCGTATCCAACACCCACTACCCAACAGCATTTCGGAATACATTCTTTCAAATCTCATCTTCTCCCATTTCACCATATGACAGGAGATCTAAGCTCCAAAATCCAAATCCATCATTCAAAATTATAGTGTGTGACTGACAGCCTCCAGAAAAAGTTTCCTAGATTCCGTCTCATATAATCTTTTCTCATTATGTTCTTAACTTCCACTTTGAAAGTAACATTTATTCTCGGAAATATGAAAAGAATATTTCGATTTCCTTTCCTTTTCGATTTCTTCTTCTTTTTTTTTTTTGGGGGGGGGGGTTGGTGGATGGGGCGGGAAGTGCGGAGGAACAAACAACTTGAATACCTAAATCCAAGAAATTTGGAGCCACCATCCAAGGCTAATTAAAGAAAAAATAAATATAGCCACGAAACTGGGAACAAAAACAAACTTAAATATATAATGCAAAAAGAACATATAAGATTGTAATCCCCCAAAACCAAATTTAGCAAGAAACTTCACAACCTTTGAGAAATAACAAAATTCCCACTCCACAGCTGAACCCAGAAAAAACAACCAAGAAAAATGAATGAAAATAACCTCAAAAGGAAGAGGGAGAGAGAAGAGACTTACCGTGCAAGAGCCCTCTTTGATCAAATGCAAAAATAAATACAGGCATGGAAATGGAAGAATTAATTCCTTTTTCCAATGAAATATTTGATCAGCAATAAACCTGGGGCCTCATGCTTGTGATAACGAAAGGTCCATTACTCTTCCATATGGGGTTGTCGATACCTTGACTTTCCTAAATATGAGCTCAAGCTTGCTGAGGACTTCTGTAACATATACTAAATTACCAAAAAAACTAAATAAATAAACATAGATAACATTAAAGAAGGAAGAAAATGTCAAAATAACAATACAATAACATTAGGAGAGGCTAAAGAACAGAAGAAAATGAATCAACAGATGAGAAAACTCGGCTAATAAACCACAGGCTAGAGGTTCTATAACACCTACACAATCAGTTCGTCCATACTCCCCACCTTAGCACGATTTTGATAGACCTTACTCCCCACCTCGACGTGGTTATGAAATGAACTCCGTATTTCCAAAGGAAGCTATTTAGTGTTTCACATGCAAGGGGTATGGACATCTGTCTGTGTAGTGCCCTAACCAATTGGTAGCTTACATTGACCAGGACTATTTCATACCATATGTACTAGAAGAGCATCAAAAGACATGTACAGTAAACTTAGAGGTTGAATGTGATTGTGAGCCCAGTGAGATCAATAACGGTGACAGTGACGGCGAGCGCCCCCAGTGCTACGTTATCCACCTTCTTTTGACCACACAGAAGGTTTCCGAAGAGGACAATTGGAGTTGTTATAGTATCTTTTGTGACACTCAAGAATACGGCAAGTATCAGACCCGCCTACGAAATCGGTGAGGCGTCCCCACCAAGAATACGGCAAGTGGCAGGGGGTTTGGAAGATTGGTGAGGGTGTACAAACTTTAGTCTCACATCGCCTAGGGAGAGTTTATTGGACTAGTTAATAACCTCTAGCCTCCTTAACATGGCGCAACGTGTTTTAAAGCCTTAAGGCCCATGGGCCAAAGAGGACAATATTGTGCAAAGTTAACGGGACTGGGGCATTACAAATAATATCAGAGCAGACCCCGGACAGCATGTGGGGCTACAACGGGGACGCTGTGCCGAAAGGGGGGAAGTTGTAACACCCAAAAATATGGCAAGTACCAGACCAGCCTGGGAGAGGGGATTTGGGAGATCAGTGAGGGTGTGCAAGCTTTAGTCCCACATCGCCTAAGGAGAGATTATTGGACTAGTTAATAACCTCTAGCCTCCTTAACATGATAGCACGTTTTAAAGCGTTGAGGCCCATGGGCCAAAGAGGACAATATTGTGCAAATTTATTGGGGATGGGGCGTTGCATCTTTCAAACTAGGGTGGATGCAATGATAACTTGTGTAATATGGTGATTGACCCCGATAGTTACATCAACTTTGTCATTGAAGATGTTGTTTGCAAGTTAAATGTGAAGACAGAGCCTCATTTGAATCCCTATAATGTTGTGTGGGTGAACAATAATAATCTCAAGATCAATGAAATATGTTCACTCACGTATTCCATTGGAGGACTGATCGATCAGGTGCAATGTGTTCCTTCGGTAAAGCTTTGTGATGAGCACATTTATGTGTGAAATCTAGGGTAGTAAAACAAGCATTTTACATGTTTAGAATGGAGCTACCTTGGGTTTTACTCTCTTTTTGTAGGTTTTATATTTTCAAGGCCTTAAGGACTATCGGGCGCTATATCTTCAATTTTACACGTAAAGAGGTCTTGTTTCTTTTTATGGTTGCGAAGAGGACGAAATTCTGAGCAAGATGGATGTGTTTAATTAAAAGTACACATCCGTTTGGTCACCCATACAAGTGATTATTCTTTTCTGGCTAGAAAAAGAATAATGGATCAAAATTGAACCGAGATGCAGAACCAGCCCGTTTGCAGTTGTCCCAGAGGTACAAGGAATATTCCAAATGCCAACAAGGATCGATGAACCACACCCTTAAGTGATTGAAGATTCGTTTTTGATAACAACAACTACCTAGCGCAGTTGGTGAGTTGTGGTGTGCAAAATCCCTTCCTTATTAGGAGGTCTCAAGTTCGAACCTCTTGGTTGTTATTTTTTTGTGGAGGTTTTTTTTGGAATATTTTCTCTCTCGTACTCATCACTCAAAGGAGGTCAACCATAGGGTTTCTCATGTAAGAGGAGAGAGAAATAAGGAAATAAAAGAAAAAAATAGAAAAAAAGGGAGAAAAAATAGGAAAGGAAAAAAAAAAGGAAAAAAATTAAAGAAAAATCGTCCAAGAGGCTGCCCATGTTTGAAGAAGAGAGAAAAAGAAGGAAAAAGAAAGCAAAATCGTTGGAGATTCCCTATTTCGTACGATTCTGTCTCTTCTCTCCTCCACCTCACCACAAAATCGTCCAAGGGGATCCATCCTTGGATGTCCTCCTTTCTCTCCTATTCCCTATAAAAGGGAGTCCACAAAACCCTAAAGGATGGTCCCTTTCTTCCTCTCTACTTCTCTCTTCTTAGATTTTTTTTAGTTGCTCTTTCTCTAGCTCTAGTTCTAGGTTTATGCTTTAAACACTTTTGTAAGTTCTTTTTATTCAATTAATGCAAACACTTTTTTTTTTTATTTAGTCTCTTATTTTTATTGTTTAAGCAATTGAAGTTGTAATTTTTAAGTTCTAGTTCTAGTTCTAGGCTTATTCTAGGTGAAAAGAACAAGCTATGGAGTATGTCTTTCAAGTTCAATTTTTTTCTTCAGATTTGTTTTCTCTAGTATTAGAAATTTCAGATTTGGTTCATTCCAGATCTAGTTTTTAGTACTAGTAGTATCTCAAATCGATCAAGTTTTCAGTTCAAGGGTTGAAGTTCAAATAAGTAGGCTCCTTCAGTAGTCTTCTCACCCCCCTCTCATTCCCTCTTCTAACTACCATTTTTTTTTCTTAATTTAGGATTTTAATTTCAGTCGTTACATTATTGCTCTCCCTTTCCCCCAAGGTTCACGGCTAGTGTATGTGTTGGTTTTGCTCCTCCTAGCCATAGAACCATCATTTTATTGTTTTTATTTTAATTGTCTCCCTTTCCCTAAAGCCAAATAAAGTAACCCTTGTAAGAGTGACTCTCTGGTCAAGTAGAGAAACTCATATAATGATGCATCCCTCGGGCTAAGTAGAGAAACCTACTTATGAGCCTCTCTCTAGCTTTATCCCCTTTCTTTTACTTTATTTTTATTTCAACATTTTTTTTTCCTTCGTTGCTTTTTAATTGTGGGTTGTTTATGTTCAATTATTTATTTATTTAATTTTAATTGCGTGGCTTGGGTATTTAAATTCTTAGATGACGAATGGTTAAAAGTTATTTTAGATACGTATGCTTAGGACGGCAATTAGAATTAGATCACAACCATTAATCGGTTCACTTTTGCATTATTAAAAGAAGCTAAAAATAAAGTGGTTGTTCTCCCTGTGTTCGACCCTTAGCAACACTGATCCGTACGCTTGCGGTTACATTTTAAATCCTAACAGTCTGCCACATTCTTCTGAGACATCTATAGTTGTACGACAAGAAAGCCAAGTACTGTGATTATCAAAATACATATTTCCAACACGAGGACTTGAGATGAAATTTCTTACGGCGAAAGATCTTCCACCTCTCAAACTCAAACAGATGGTTGTACTTTTCTCCTCAGGTCTGATTACTCCAACGACATTCTTGGACCCCATCCAAATTCGACAGAGTCAAGTTCTATTCAGAGGAGGCAATTTGATGCAGTTGCCTTGGCTTAGCTTGGCTTGGCTTGGCTTTGCTAGACCGATTCGACCCTTTTTGAAGGCCCAAACCGAGAACCGGTCCTAAACCAGGTTTCTAGTCTGGAAAGGGTTGGTAGATTGCATAAGAAGAAATCTTAGTTTATTTTATTCTCTTTATTATTAGGTAGCAGAGTAGATACATAGGAGATTTTGTTGGGTTAGTTTTTATTTTAGAATTGTTTCCATTTGAAGAATGAAGTTTTGAGTTGAGTATTTCGTTCGAAGAGAGCTTGTGTGGTTATGTGCTTTCTCCTTCCTTCCCCTATCTTTATGTGATCTCTCCTCTCTCCCTCTCTTGTTTTCCCTCTTCCTTTCCTATTGTTAATAAGCTATTATACTGTTTACCTATCCTGTGATTTGCGGTACAACAGAACTGAAAGAGGTGCTTCGATTCCCTCATCTCTAATATGTTGGGGTTGAGGTCCTGGGTATAAGTTTCTCCTCTGTAAGCAATTCTACTCTTGAGGGTATTGCCTCCAAAGGATCCTCCTCTGTGGCTGGTTCTACAGGTTGCCACTGGATCACTTCAGGTTTTTGATTCTCTGTCGTTGCCTCATCTTTTGGACAGATTCCAACAAATCTGTAATGTTTCTTGGCTGGTTTGAATGTGAAATATGATTAGATTCGTATTCAGGTGCTTAGCAAATCTCCCTTCCTTACTATGGAACAGTCATTTGCCTTGGTTTATACGGAGGAATGTCTTCGTAACTATATGCTACATACTCCCACTACTAAAAAATCAGCCCTATAGACGAGATCCACTACTACCTCTAAGGGAGCAAATCGAACTGGTGATACCACCAAGGAGATTGTTAAATGTGAACACTGCCACAAGCCATACCATACCAAGGCAAATTGTTGGAAGGTCCATTGGAAACCTGCTGATTTTGAGGCAAAGCGTGCTCGGGGTCGATCTAAAACTAAAGCCCAATTGGTTGAGACTGTGGACACTCCACCTGCGATTGTATAGGACTTTCCCAGGAGGAACTCCAGGCATTCAGACATATGCTCAAGGCTTCCAATTCCTCAACCCCTGCCAATTCAGTCCCCTCAGGTTCTAATTTTGCTCACTCAGGTATTTTATTTAGTGGCCACTATGAATCAGCTGTCTCCACTCCATAGATCATTGACTCCGGTGCCACTGATCACATGAGGGTTTTATTAAGTGATCTTCTTCTATACCTCTGTCTTCAGTTTTATATATCCCTAATGTTACTACTAATTTTCTATCCATTAGTAGTCTTACTAAGGACCTAAACTGTAAAGTAACCCTTTTTCCTTCTCATTGCAATTTTCAGGATCTGGTAACGAAAAGACGATTAGATGCAGTAAGGTGCAAGGTGGTCTTTATTTATTTATTTTTATGATGGTTGTCTTTCCACGATTGCTGCATCAACTACTCCTCATCAACTACATTCTGCTTCTTCTAAATTGAATCAATGACACTATCGTTTGGGACACCCACCAATTGGAACCTTGTCTCTTTTATTTCCGCATTTAGTTAAATCATGTACTAGGGATGAATTTTTTTGTGAAGCTTGTACTCTGGCTAAACATACTTGTTCCAATTATTTACCTTTATATAACATAAGCACTTCTATTTTTCATTTGGTTCGATCTGATGTATGGAGTCTTGTCTCGTCGAACATCTATTTCTCGAAAAAGATGGTTTGTGTCCTCTATTGAGTGTCACTCTAGAACTACTTGGATTTACATAATGCAGCACAAAAGTGAAGTGTTCATTTTTTTTAGCGGTTCCATAAAATGATTCAAACTCAGTTCAATACCACTTTGAAAATTCTCTATAGTTATAATGGAAAAGAGTACATAGAGGGTCAATTTAAAAAAATACCTAGCTGATCATAGGATTCTTCATCAGACAAACTGTGTTAATACTCCTGCTCAAAATGGGGTGGCTGCATGCAAAAATTAGCATTTGCTGGATATTGCTCGAGCCATGATCTTTGCTAGACATATTTCATCTAAGTATTGAAGTGATGTTGTCCTCATAGTAGCCTACATAATCAATCACATACTGACTCGTGTCCTTAACTCTCGAACTCTTGTTGAGGTTCTTCAAGGAACTACATCCTTTTGGTTCCTCTAAAGACTTTTGGGTTTGTCTGCTATGTTGGGGATCAGCAATCACCAGGAAAATTGGAACCTTGAAGTACTAAATGTATCTTTTTGGGTTACTCTCCTACACAGAAAGGATACAAGTGTTACTACCCTACTACCCGACGTACTATGGTAATAATAGATGTTGTGCTTCATGAATTAGTTGGTTACTACTTGTCACCTCTTCAGGGGGAGTCTGGTATTACTAGTGAAGAAGAGATGACTTTGAATATGGTTGCTCCACAATTACCCATCATCCTCCCCTGAAGATCCTCCTCATGCTCCACAAGATAGTGAGGGGTCAGATCTTATGACAGAGACTCCTGTTCCTATTGTTCCAACTTAGGGGGAGATGACTCGAGTTCAGAGAACCATTGGTGAATTCCAAAGACAAATTGATGACTCCACTCTTCAAGTTTATCGTAAGAATATACCATAAATAAGCAACTTCAGACCATCACCACTACTACAACACCTTTACACATCCCTTCGCCAGCCCTGGATCCAGAACCGACTAAGCCTCATACTTCAGGTATAATCTCTCCATTTGACCAACCTATTGCTCTTAGAAAAGGCACTAGGGCGTGTATTCAGTACCCTATATCTCATGTTATTTCATATGATTCACTTTCTCCCTCCTATTGTGCTTTTGGGTCTTCTCTTTCCTCTATTTGTTCCCAAAAATTGGCAAGAAGCTCTTGTAAAAAAAAAAAAAAAAAAAGGAAGGTTGCAATGGAAGAAGAAATTGATGCCTTAAAAAGGAATGCTACATGGGAACTCGTGACTCTTCCACCTGGGAAGAGACCTGTTGGCTGTAAGTGGGTGTTTTTGGTAAAACAGAAGATCGACGGTTCTGTTGCAAAGCTTGTGGCTAAAGGGTTCACCTAGACATATGGAATTAATTACCATGAGGCATTTGCACTAGTTGCTAAGTTGACCTCTGTGCGAGTGTTACTCTCATGTGCTGTGAACCTAAGATGGGAACTCCAATAACTTGATATAAAGAATGCTTTCCTCCATGAAGAGCCCGATGAGGAAGTTTATATGGATATTCCACTAGGTTTCTCTAGCACAAGAACTCAAGGCAAGGTCTGTAAGTTGAAGTGTGCTCTCTATGGTTTGAAGCAGTCACCTAAAGTGAAAGATTTCACAAGGCTATGACATCTGTGGGTTATAAGCAGAGTAATGCTGACCACATTGTTCATAAGGAGGTCTAGTGAAAAAGTTACTATGCTCATTGTTTGTGCGGATGACATCGTGCTAACAGGAAATGATAGTACTGAGATTGATCATCTCAAGGGTTCTTTGGGCTTGGAAAGTTAAGGCACTTTCTTGGGATTGAAGTTGCCAAGTCTTCAAAAGGTATCTTTTTGTCTCAAAGGAAGTACATCCTTGATCTGCTGTCTAAAACAGGTATGTTGGGTTGTCACCCTTCTGATACTCCTATGGAAGCTAGTTCCTGGCCCAGAGGAGGGTGAACCAATTGACAAAGGCTGCTACCAATGGTTGGTAGGAAAACTGATATATCTCTCTCATACACGACCTGATATTGTTGTGGTTGTGAGTTTGGTTAGTCATTTTATACAAGATTCATATTCCTCTCATATGGATGCAGTTATGCGTATCTTGTGATACTTGAAGTCAGTTCAAGGAAAGGGATCCTCTTATCTCCTTATGATCACCTCCGAGTTAATGCCTATACAAATGTTGATTGGGCTGGTTCACCTGACAAAAAGTCCATCTCTAGTTATTATACCTTTGTAGAAGGGAATCTTATCACTTGAGGCAGCAAAAAGCAGAATGTGGTGGCTAGATCTAGTGCTGAAGCAAAATTTCGTGCCATGGCACAAGGGATTTGTGAGTTATTATGATTGCATATACTTTTGAATGATATTAGTGTACCTGTTTGCCTTCCTATGCTGCTTTACTGTGATAACAAGGCTGCTATCAGTATTGCTCATAATCCAGTTCAGCATGATCGAACCAAACATGTGGAGATTGACAGACACTTCATCAAAGAGAAGTTGGATGGTGGTTTGATTTGTGTTTCTTTTGTGAAGTCTGGTGATCAACTAGTTGAATTGTTCACTAAAGGGATGGTTGGAAAGTTGTTTCATCCTACTTTGGTCAAGTTGGGCATGGGTGACATCAATGCACCAACTTGAGGGGGAGTGTTAGAATAGGAGTAAGTGTGCCGCAGGGACACATTGGGGCTTTCCCCCTCCACCAACCTTATTTAAAGGAGCAGCTGGATGGGGGGGTATTCTTGTAATTTCTTTATGTTTTCTATTTTGTATTCCTATTATGACTATCATAATTCTATACTATAAATAGAGGGCTTGTATGATCAGTTAAAGACACATAAGCATTCTCCCTATTTCATGCTGTTAACAAAATGAAATTTAAGAAAAAGACCATAAGGGCCAAATTTGTTATTGCATAGTACACAGCCAATAAGTGACTTGAATTCAGCACCTAAGTTTTTTAAATCTCTAGGAAAAAATTTAGAGATAAACAAGTTCTAATTGGTACATGTGATATATCTACAACTTGTGACCTAGAAGAGTAATTGTAAAGAAGGTCAAAATTAGGCGAATCAAAGGAAGCATCATATACATATAGTGTATAAATTTGACTCTACTAGAAGATGATTGTGATAGGAAAGAAAACATACCTTCAGAACGAAACTGCCAAGCATACCAATCAACTTATCCTTCCAACGGATTCAATTAGAGCTCACAATTTTTTCTTCCCCCGAAGTTAATCAATAATGCAAGCCACTTTTGATCATTTCTGCCATTAGTTCAGACATTGAACTGACATCACCTTTCCGGCGAAAAGAATTAAGCATTATGTGACATAATTCTTGATCTGGGTAAACTCCGTGAGATAGCATCAGACGAAGGAAATCTTTTGCTTCATTTAGTAAGAACCTTTTGCATAGTCTATTAATCACTGCACTGTAATCTTTAATTGTGATTTCAAATCCCCTCTCCAACAGATCGAAAATAATTTTCGCTTTATGAGCATTGCCCTTTGCACTATGTGCTTTAATTATTGTGGTATAAGCAGTTTTTGTCAATCTGACATTGGGATTTTGAAGAGAATACAAGAACATTTCATCAGCACGGGTTAAGTCTCTGTACATGCAAAGGCCATTAATGAGAATATTATATGTAACAGGACTTGGCTCCAGATTATGCTTTTGCATTTCAAAAAATAGTTCAAGAGCTTTTTCCTGGTTTCTAACCTTGCAAAAACCTTGAATAAGGGTATTGTAAGTAATCTGATCTGGGGTGAGACCCTTTGCACGCATGTCCGATAGTACTTGGTCAGCTTCTTGTAGCCTAGACTGTTTGCAAAACACTTTTATAACTACAGTATAAGTTACAACAGAAGGTGCAACAACTTTTGCTTCCATCTCACGCCTCAATTCATGCACATCATTTAGATTTCCCTCTTTGTAAAATGCATCCATCAGGGTAGTATAAGTCACAACGCTTGGTACCAATCCATAAACCTTAATTGCATGTGACAACAGCCGTTTAGCGTCTGCCAGTCTCCTATTATTGCACAACCCATAGATTAGGGAATTAAATGTGATAATACTTGGAGTAAGCTCATTTTCAATTATTTGCTCGTACAATAGTACAGCCTCATCAATATTACCGAGTTTTGCATACCCATCAATCATTATGTTATATAAAATGATATCTACCACCAAGTAGTGTTGGGTTAGGGAGTCGAAATATTCCCTTGCCTCTGATATCATTCCCTTTTGGCATAGACCCGACAGAATAGCACCATACACGAACGAATCAGGGATAATTCCTTTTGAGCACATTTCCGTATATATTTCAATTGCCATCTCCATCTGCCCATTCTTGCAAAAGCCATCAATTAGGATGGAATAAGTAATAAGGTCTGGTTCCAAGCCAACAGCTTTCATTTCACAAAGCAAGCCCATGGCTTCATCAAGTAAGCCAACTTTACATAGACTGCTCTGCAGTACACTGTATGTTGCAATACTCAACTGAAAACCTTGTGAAATCATCTCTTTTTTCAACTTCAAACCTTCTCTGATGTTCCCCATTTCACAATGTCCACAGATTAGTATCGTATATGTTACAACATTAAGGTCCAAACCTTTAAATTGCATCTTCCAAATGAGGTCCCTAGCCATATTCATGTTACCAAGCAAACAGAAACCATTAACAAGAATGTTATATGTAACCAAGTCTGGCTCAATACCGTTCCTCTCCATGTCATGGATAAACTCCATGGCTTCCACCACAGATCCTGCTACACACATCCCATGAATAAGAGTATTGTAACTGTAGCCATCAGGAAGTACTCTGTACTTGAGCATCATACAAAGCAATGATTTGGCAACATCTACAGAACCATTACTACAGAACCCTGAAATAAGGGTATTGAACAAAACGATGGAGGGTCTAAATTCTTTTCTTACAATCTCCTGAAAGAATGTTACTGCTTCTCGTAATCTCGACTGGTTGCATAGAGCATCTATAAGGATACTATAAGTATATTCACTCGGAGGAAGCCCACTGGCTTTAATGTCACGGTATATATACCATATGATATCCGGGTATCTCAGGTTGATATCCGGGTGTCTCAGGTTGCATATCAAATTGTTGTACGTTGAAATGGAAGGTTGAAAGTTATAGTGCTTCATCCTACGAATTATAAAGAACGCATCACAAACCATCCCATAGCTTGAATAAACATTAGCTAGCATAACCCATACCAGATTACTTGAATTCCACCCTCTGAAGTTATTCCATAGTAGCTCACACAGACAAGGTGCAGAATCAGATCCTAAAGGAAATAACAAGAAACCCATAAACGATTGCCCCCTATAAATAATCCAAATGCAGTTATCAATCTCGGAACCAAAGTTTAACTACAACTATGAATTACAAGTTACAGTAATTTGTTGGAGCTTACGAACTTAATTAATTCTAAGGCAGGAAACTATATGTGGAAACGCCAAAGAGAACAGGAAAATCGTACCTTCTGATTCTACCATCTTTCTTAAAATCTGACGCAATTCTCTTAGGTAGCCCTTTTCAGCTACGATATGACAAATAATGAAATTAGAGATCTTAGAGTGCCGAAACCCATAGTCATCCCTCAAGGAGTGGAAGACAGCAACTGCAAACTCCGCATCATGTGTTCTCAAAGTATGGAGAATCTGATCGACTTGTGAGGGACTCAAACCTGAAATCAACATTCGGAAGTGGTCGCTACTGAGAAATTTAAAGGGTCCAAAGCTTTTGAAACCTCTGAGAATTTCTCGAACGGGGTCTCTAGGGTTAGAGATGGAGAAATCCATGGAATCGTCTACAGCTGCTAAATTAGAAAATGAGGGCTTTAAGACGACAAGGTAAGCGAGGGGATTCAGATTCATGGTTTTTGGAGGGCGACGAAGCAATGCCCATAGCCGTAATTGATTAAGCATGAAGAGGCTCTAGGGTATCGTTCTTGCCAGCCGTTAGTTTCCCGGCTATTTTGAACTTGAAATAAGTGAAACGCCACAGTGAGAGAGAGAGAGAGAGAGAGAGAGAGAGAGAGGGGCTCGGCAGTCGGCAGAAGCGAGATTATGGGTTTCGCCCTAACAACTTGCCTTCTCTTGTTTTTTTTCTTGGGTAAGACAACTTGCCTTCTCCTCCTGACCGCAGTTTGCAATTCAGGATGTCAATCCGTCCGGAACCAGGTATTCAGCCAAATCCCTATTTTGATTCCGAGGAGTGTTAGTGTTATCCACAATCGGATCATGTCCCATTTCGGTTCTGATAATCGATATTCATGTTGAACCTGTCCAGTTCTGGAATGATTTCGGTTCTTATTTGAGTTTTGTATTTAATTCTTATTTTGTTTCAGGATTCCGTTTTAAATTTGGTTCTACAATACAACTATGCAGAAGACAAAATACAAATACTTATTTACTACGTTGTTCATCTTCCATAACAAAAGAACATTAAAAATCATGAGCTGTCTAATGATATATTTCTAACCAGTAATGATGTTGACCAATCAATCATCTATTGAACTTCTAATATTGTTAATTTTACTATTTTAAAACACTATAACTCTATAAGACAGGTTAAGTGATTAACTACTCAATTTTCTATTTAAGTAATTTTAAGTTTTTAGTTTTTCAAAAAAGGAAAAAGTTACATCAAGTTATTCGGTTCAGTTTCGATTAGAACTGTCGATTCTTGGCATAGATCCAAATCCGGACCAAACCGAATTACAAGCACTCATTTCAAATCCTCGATGTATCCATATTATAATCTGTTGGATTCGGTTCAAGGTATAATTGGATTTGATTTTTGATTCCGGTTCCAATTTAACACCTTTATTTGCACTAGATAAGACATTATAAAAACTTAAAAAGATTTAACGTTTATTTTTATTCAAAGAAAACTTTATAAAAAAACCAAAAACCGTATTAGCAGTGTTTATACATCTTATCAGAGCTAGTAATTAACCGTTTCCCATCTATGGCTTGTTTTGCCATATATCCATCAACCTAACCATGAGTAAGTTGTTATATTTTATACAAAAAGTTGGGCGATTTACGAAATACTCCAAATCTAGTTGGAGTGGTATAGCCACCCTAGGTCCAAGAGGTTAATTGTTCATGATTATATACAAAAAAAAAAATATTGAAAATCTCCATGTCGTTCCACATCATTTCTCTTTTTCTTTCTCCCTTTGTAACCACCTCACCACCTTTTCCTATTAACAAATAATTCACCTGAGATAAGATACATTGATTATTGAGAATGAAAGAGAAAGCCTATCAAAATATTTCCCCCCTCATCTGTGAAGGCAGTAATAGCTAAACAACATTTTTTATTTGGTGGGGGTATGTATTGATCATAGGCTGATGACTGGGGGAATTCACCCTACTTACGAAGGGATTATTATGGGTCCCATTAACTGTTCAATACTCAACCTGTTTGAGTATGAGGATGGGATTTGGGTTTTGTGAACCAAAAAGGACTTGGTTCCTATGATTTTGGTAGCCTGTGGTAAATAGTAAATTGTAAAAAACTTGCAGTTAATTCTTGGAAATATTAGGAGAATTAAAATAATACATAAGAAAATTATTATTATTATTATTTTGGTAGAAAGAAACTTATTAATTGATGGGTAAGGAAAAAAACTCAGGTTTAAAACCAGCGGGCAGGCTGCCCATCTTCTTCTTGAATTCACACTCAAATAAGACATGTCACATAGACTCTTGTTGGTTGTGGCAAAATACATAGAATGGGTCAATATCCACCCATTTAGCCAGTCTGTCCTTAGTGGGACTCCCGCATTTGTGGCTCTCCAAATGAAGATCTTAAACTTGGAGCGGATATTGAGTTTCCAAAAAAAGCGCCACCATTGTGAGCATGGAGAGGAGCATGAGCACCTGTTTTAGCATTTGATTATAACCTCACTGCCTAACATGGTTTTTAGTATCTGGTATTGGGTATTGGGTATTGATCAGATTGGGATGGATCCGGCTCCTCCCTAATTAGCATGTCTCCCAATCAGTGTCCAATCAGTCATCCAACAATTGAGAGGATTTGGACGCGCATCCCTACTCATGGGTGTGCATCCCCAGGTGTTATACCCTTACCCTAAATCCCTCCTTGTGATTGTACTGATGAAATGCAGGAGAATACTAGCACAAGTGAGTACTGGGTAGCAGTTGTATTTTGCCGTGAAGGGAAAAGTGACCTAACCTGTACCTGCCACTCATGCTCCGATAACTAGAAGGGTTTCCAAACATAGAAAAGAATGTCAATCCAAGCCTTCACACCTCATTGGGAAAATCCTCGAACCTTAATAGGAAAATGCATCCAGAGATGGGGCCCACACACTAGAAGCACCTTGAGAAGGCCCCACTCAACTTAAGGATATGATTCATTTTCACACAAAAGGGACCAATTCAGTTTTCACCGGCTAATGGTCGCATCAGCTAATGAACAATTCCGGTGAGTATATAGGCCAAAAGCGGGTTAAAATGCCATGGGGCCCGACTCACACCCGTACACCTCACACCCATTCCCAATGATGGAACAACATAATTAAGAGCGGATTAATGTGTTGGGACGACCCGAGGTGGGCCCATTATCCCAAATTATGATTTAAACCAGTAATAGGTAGAAACCCATTATTTCCCCAAACAACCCTTAAGCAACTTAAGTAGCTATAAACAAAGGTTTGCGATTCATTTCTCCACCTACCAAGTAAGAGCAAGAAGAAGGAGAAGGAGAAAGAAGAAGAAAGGGAAGGAGAGCAGGGGAGGAGGATGCAAGGAAGGAGAACAAGAGTCCTACCAACTAAGGAAGCCCTATCTTCACTACCCCTCTCCACACACACACACACATATCTCCCTGTTTCTTTCCCATTTTCTATTCTCCATTGAACCCAAGGGGGAACCCCAACCGAATTTTACCTCTCCACATACCAAGACTACAAATTGGGAGGGGGATTTGATGTAGAAGACTTACCCTAGCAAGATTAATGACTTAATGTGAGTCCATTAACCATTCTTATGAAATCCCCACCTTAAACCCCAAGTTTGGGCAACTAAACCCTAGAAATGGTGAACCTTGCCCAAATCTTCTATAACCAGCCATTCTAACCCAACATTTGGTTGGGAGAAATGAAATTAAACATATGAATGGTAGATTAGAGTGATCACATAAGCCATTGATGTTCACCACATAAACCCTCAGCCAAAATTCCCTAATGTAGCTTAACTTAGACTTGAACTTTGGGGAAATTTGGATACCTTGTGTAACCCTATCTTAACCAACCCACTAAGCACACTAAATCTAAGCTAATTGAAGTGGGTGAACATCCCCCACATATAAATCAGCCCTATAATCACAAACCCCCCTTTGAAAATGATTCAAAGAAAAGGAAAATAGGAAATGAAGCTAGAACGTTGCCCTAGGGTCCCACTTCCCTATGGATGACTGATTTGCTTAAAAACCTTATATATCCTAAGAGTAAAACCAAGAAGTGATGGGACAACGCAGCACGAGGTCATCAGCTGTCCTCCGACAATTGAGATTTAAGGTGAGTAGGTGGTTGCGTGTGTTTTATGGAATGTTTGTAACATGATGAATATGTGTGTGATCATGTTATTTTGCATATTATAAACTTGTTACTTGTGTTGAATGTGATGTTGCATAATGGTATGAATTATGGTTGTGTATGTGTATGTGGGTGACTAGGATGCAGGGTGGCCGCAGGTTAAGTTCGGACACTACATGCCAAGGGTATGTGGTATTTTTGTGTGTGTGTGTGTGTGGGTGACTGGGATGCAGGGTGGTCAAAGGTTGAGTTCTGGTGCTGTAGGCCCAGTGTGTGTTTGTGTGTGTGAGTGTGTTGCAGAGATTGGGATGCAGAGTGGTTGAAGGTTGGCTCCGACATTACATGTCCATGATGTGTGAGTGTGGGGTATAGGGTGGCTGATGGTGGGTTCCGAGACTGTATGCCCACGGGCTATGTGAGTGTGATTTTAATGTGATGTGGCATGTTAGAATGATTTGGGTTAGGATAACCACTCTAGTGCTACAACCCTTGCCAATAGGGGTTTACATATTAGCTAATCCTACCATTCGATGGACTGAGGTCGGGGATGATTTCAATGAGTAAGGTGGGAGGTACTGGCGCCATGATAAACCTATCATACGATGTTGGATTTGGTGAGGTGGTATTATGGGAATTATTAATAGGAGTTTGTCGGGTAACGATGTGGTTTAGGAATTGACACGCTCCTGACTCGTAACTAGCTTGTATCTTTGGGGACTAATAACAGACATTTGTGATTATGATACCACCTATGTTGCAGTAGCACTAACACCCATTATGGACTTAGAATCTGTTGCTTGGAATTGTTTACTAATAAACCGGATCATGTAATAACATTCATCTGATTGTATTCCGTATTGTTGTGGTTGAGCATTGATACTTGTCTTTATTTCATTTCATTGATTATTGTGATTGCTTATGTGTATACACCTCACTGGGCTTCATGGAATCTCACTTCCGTTGTTGCACCCTTTTTAGATGATGATTCAGGGGAACCATCTGGAGTCTGTGGCCGAGGAGCTGATCTATGAAGGTGATCTTGGGTCGAGGAGTTGGTTATGCACGAGGACGATTGTGTATGTGATGACTGTGCCTTTGGAGCACATTGGGGATGAGAGTATCGTCTTTTATTTTAATTCTTTTGTGTATATATTTGACGTAGCCTTAGGGCTATAACTGTAATTATGTTCCCCTACAGAAAATGTTCTTTTGTTGAAATACTATGATTATCATTAGAACTCACCAGTGGTACAACATTCTGACTATTATTACTTATGTGATTGTAGAATAATTTCATAATTTTATGAACTTAAAGTATTCCATCAAGGATCCTAGATGGATTATGAATAGGTGTAAGTGTCCATGTCACTAGCCTTCAGGTAAGTGGAGGCGGGTCGTGACACCAGGTTTGCCAAGCCGTTGGATGACTAATTAGGTGGCCTATAATTGAAGAAAGACTTTTTCTGATTGAGATAGCTTTGGATTGGGATGGTGGATATTGATGCTAGATTAGTTATATAAGATGATTTTCCCTTAAAGATATTGATATTTTTTACTGTATTTTAGCAATAGGAAAAGAGAGCACTACACACTTGTGTTCTCCATGTCCACACAATGCAAGCAGGTATCATTTTTTCTTCCTTAACAATAATAACCATGCTATCCAATGAGCATATGAGTAGGATCATCCAATATTATCCCTATTTTTATAAAAAATAGATTTTTTTTTTTTACAATTTTACCCCTGATATTAATACGATACCTAATCTTGGATCGACAGGTATCAGGATCGATCTCAACCGATACTGATATAGTACAGTGAATCCTATACTGATACCTAAAACCATGTGTCAGGTAGAGTTATTTATTTATATATTTTTTTATTCCTCAAACACTTAATCTGTTGGATTTGAAAACCTATTTAATATGCTATTTATTTATTAATTTATTTTTGTTATGAAGATGAATTATTGTAGATATATAGGGCTATCAAGCTAGCCAAATCTTTTACTACTGTTAATCTTTGGGGAAAAGGCTAGACACACTTGTGTCAATCTCTCTCCCCCTTTTTTGGAAAGCACTCATGCCTTGTATCCCAAGATCCCAGCCACGGTTGAGCGTAGTTCCAGGAAAAGTAGCGGCAAGTCTATCCCTCCTTTTTTTTTAATGAAAATTTACATGGCCTTTCCCTAGACTTTGATCGAATTACAGTCCCTCCCCCCTCTGACCTGAGAATTTACAATCATTCCTTGAACATTGATTGTGTTAGACTTAAAATGGAAAAGACATTTTCACTCCTAAAATTGTTCAAACCCTAATGGATGTCAATCGGTCGGGCCTATACCCTTGCACTGTGCCCTGCCTATTTAAGAAATAAATCGGTCTCGATCAGTCTTGTGTAGGGCTTGGTCAGGAACTGGGCTTCTCCTAATCAGGATAATCAGACTATAATCGGGCCTTGAATGGCCTAGTGCACCAATAAAGCCTTACACAAGCCTTAAAAGGGCTTTAATTGTCTTAGATTTGAGAAACCTTAATATATTTTATTAAATCATCAATAATTTAGAAAAATTATTACATTTAATTACATTCAGTAATAGATAATTAAAAAAAAAATCAATATCGATCCTATTTTACCCCCTAAAATACATACATATAACTGGTCGATTTTGTAAATGGGTCAAACCAGTCGAGCGCCAGTTGGGCTTGCCTCTTGCACTATGTATTACCTATCATTTAATAATCAGTGCGGGCCATGCCAATTTATATATGCTTAGGTCTTGGTATTGACCATAGTTAGTAAATTTGCATATAATACACATACTTTTTCCGTATCCTAACGTTTCAATATAAAAATATACAAATTGCTGTATTATTCAAAAAAGCGATTTTATATGTGTATTGTATACACATTCGTATTATGCTTAGATAATAAGTGATTATCCATATTTTATGCAAAAAATACTCTTGAGAGAATTGACTGTTGAAAAGCAGTTCTACAACAACAACAAAAAAGTGAAAAAACAAGGGAAAAGAGAATGATTTCGTTGTCTCAGCTAATACCCAAAGTTTGGAATCTGCCTACAAGATGTTAAAAAAGAAGATGAAAGAAGAAGAAACCTCAGAATATTTCCCAAATTTCTTGAATCTGCCATGGAGGAACTCCAACAGTCCTACCTTAGTTGCAGAAAACATGGCAAAAAGATGATCAAAGTGAAAAGAACTCAGAATTCCTAGCTTCAGATTTTCCTAGTTCTATCGAATCTACCATTACAGGGACTACTACCTCATCTGCGGAAAGAAATTATGCGAAAAATGGTGATCTTGTTAGAATGTGTAGGGTTTCACAACGAACCCTACTTGGTTCCCATACAGAAAACTAGAACATGATATCGAATTAAAACATTAAATGATTGAATTGTACCTTTCAACTAGTATGTTGAGGACGATCGACGCCATTCTTCACGATTTCTCTCTCTTGGCTATGGATCTTCTACAGTCCCTGAGACCTCATTGGTTCTCTCACTTTAGTGTTAAAGTGAAGAAGAGTGAATAATGGCTGTAGGGACCTAAAACCCAGTATCTATAATATTGTCTTACACCCAAAACCCTAAATCACAATGAGTTGTGCCAGTATATCCTTAAACTTGAAAGTGGACCAAATCGGTTCATGCAACTTAACTCTCACTCATTTAATCAACTCGAATAATTAATTAAGCCCATAAATAAAAAAAATCTCCCACTTAAGCTATATTAATTATAAGAATGTCTTTTAAATTGGTGTGACTAGAATCTCATTACATTAACCACTCTTAATGTGATTCAGTTGAAAAATCACTCATCTCGAATAACAACAGAAGATACGCCTCAATATATAGCATACAACATCTTATAATTATAAACATAAGTAAATTTCTTAACACGAATATATGTGGGATATTAACATGAAAATATTGATATATCCTCAAATAACATTATCGTCAATTTATGTAGGTCCTTAACTGTGATATTAACCTTTATTATGGAAAATCACTTTTGATCTGGGGTTAATATCTAATTGTGGTTTTTCGCCTATAAACTATGATAAATATT
The DNA here is from genome assembly GCF_013358625.1 of Macadamia integrifolia. Taxonomy (NCBI): domain Eukaryota; kingdom Viridiplantae; phylum Streptophyta; class Magnoliopsida; order Proteales; family Proteaceae; genus Macadamia; species Macadamia integrifolia. The sequence goes on from NW_024868123.1 coordinate 180,862, forward strand.
GTCTTTGTGCTGTGGCAACTATTGCTTTTTAAACCATGACAAAAATATTTGCTTTGAAGTGTGGCAAGTACTGCATTTTAAACTATGACAAATATATTGCATATAACTGAGGCAATTACTGCCTATAAAACATGCTCAAATGAAACCATAAAACAACTAACAAACAGAATAACTGTACATAATATAAATGCTAAAACATAATTATAATCCATTGAACTGTACCCCAAAATATACGGGCTAAAGTTTTAAAACATAAACAAGTAATTAGTAAGAAGTAAAGCTCCCACTAGTCAAGTATTTCAAACAACTCAATATAAAATGTTTGAATTTTAAGAAATCCTAACTACTTAATGATATTTACTTCTTTTTACTCCCAATTGCTGACGATCAGCTCACCCCACCCTTTCTTAGTATCCTTCTATTTATTAGCCTCACAATTCTTTCTCTTTTCTAACAATTTCTTCAAAATGAAGTAGTCCTTTACATGCCCTTTCTTGTGGCACCAAAAACACTATACATTGTTGATTTTCTCTTCATCCTTAGCATTATGAGACATCTTAAACTCTTGAGAGCCCTAAATCTTGTCATGTGGCTTGAAGTTTCATTTCTTAGAAAAATTTGTGTTCCTTCTGCTTGGTCCACCAGAATATCCCTTGTAGAATGTTGCATTTACACTCTCAAACCTGCTTTGTTTAAATTTTTCTTTCTCTTGAGTATTGTTGGCAAACCAGGTTTTGACGAAGAAAACTAGGCCGAGTTTGATCAAAAGATTAGAAACCTGGTCAAGAGTCATGGAGACTCGTCCTGTATTAAAAAATGACAAGTCTAGGACCAAATCATATTGAGTCATTCAAGACTCACTTATTTTGCCTGTGTTACAACAAAACGGTCGACTCTTGTCAAAAGTTTAAGTTGGCATTTCTGAATAATTTTGAACTAAATATATTCTAATGATGTTAAATGTTCAATCACCAAAGACTTCTTCATTGAATCTATTCACTATTGAGTGTATACATCTAAATTTTAATTAAAAGGAGAAATTACATCCACTGCCCCCTATAGTTTACTGAAATTACGCTTGGATCCAAGGGTTTGAGTGAATTACGTCCCCCTCCCTTGAAGCATGAAAGTTTCTTACATTTGAGTCCAATCCGTTAGTGGCCGTGAGTTTGAATCTATTATGTGATCATGTCACATTTTTTATACCTAAAATACCCCCAGAAAGAAGTGAAGAGACCAAAATACCCTTCACTTAAAATTAGATAAAAAGAGGAACAATCTCATTGTCTTCATCATCCAAGCCCTAACTGCAACCCTCTCAATCTCATCGTTTTCATCCACTGTGAGAAGATGACGGCATCTTTGCGAAGACAATGACTGGGTTTTTGCTACGATTTCACTGGATTCGATCGACTGGGTTCACGATTTCACTGGGATCTTGTTGTGATTTCATAACCTCTGAGAATTTCATTGGGTTCTTACAGATCACACTCTCGGTCATCGGAGCACCTCTGCAAATCGCGCTCATGGAAGGTTCGATCGACTGGGTTCTTGTTGTGATTACACTCTGAATTGGTAAGAGGACCTTGTGAATCTTCAAATTTATAAAGAGAAAAAGGAAAATCTATGCATATCTTCAATATACCCTGTTGTCGAACCAAGTGTACATATTATTGAGTTTTAGCTTGTAATGAATCTATTGATACCCTGCTTTCGGTCATATATCCCTCATTATATTGTAAGCCTAGGGTTTTGCTTTTGGGTAAGGTTCTGACTTGTTGCTTCCCTGATTTTTCTTATTGAAAGATGTTTGTTGAATGTTAGCTATGATACTAGATGTAGTTCAAATAGATTTGATTGTGAACAAGAATATATAAGAATGGTTCAGCAAGGTAATCATTTTTAATTAGAAGTGTTACCAGATCTAATTTCATGGTTCAATAAGAAGTGAACAAGCTCTGCTTGATTCTAATTTCAACAAGATTATGCAACTTCACAATACTGTAACTCTGAACAAAATCATTAAGAAAGAATATGGGAGAGAGACATTTGGAATTTTATTACTTCTCTGCAGAAAATATGTGCTTTCTTTTGAAACTCAGTAAACCTCGTAAGACTGTTGAATAGACACATACTAACTACTTTAGTTTCTCTCTTAGCTTTGTTTTTTTTTTTATTCAAGTTGCAGGTCCTCCCTGCATCAAGGTTAGATCTACACAGAATAGGAAAGGTAAGGTTAAAATTATATAAAGATAGAATTTTGAATTTGTGAGAATAGATTAGGACTTGATATGACATGAGATTTTTATTTGGCAAAAATTTCCTCTCAATTTGTTTGTTAGCTGAAAGCAGTTTAATTGGTTGTTTAATGTGGGTATGTTGTATGACATGATATTTTTATTTCTTTAGTGATGGAATTGAGGAGCAGAGTTCAGTTTAATTGGCGGGAGAGATATGCGGAGAAGGTTATAGAACCAGAAAGATATTGTTATATAGAGTTGCTATGTGATGTCTATAGCATTGTGGTAGATCATAGCCCTACTGGTCATGATGTGACATTCAAAATGAAGTCTATACTTCCAAACAATGAAGAGGTGAAATTAGGAGATGACAACTCTGTGCTACGACTGTTCTCTTCAAATACACATCAAGATGTTGTAAAAGTGACTGTGTTTGATCTTACATGGAATGATGTGGAGAGAGATCGTTGTACCATCAACTCACATTCTAACAATGTTATCACAAGGGATAATACTTTACATGGATATTGTTATAGGATGGATGGTGATGGTGAAGGTGATGGTTATAGATACCAGAACATGAGAAGAAATAGGGAAAAACAAGTTGTTGTCAGAGGGGGTTCCAATGCAATGGCTAGTAGCACTCATGCAGGAAGTTCAAGTGTAAGTGGAGGTGCAAACCCTAAACACAATGCTAGTGCTAGGAGCACATATTATGGAATGGCTACTGGAGGGACTTTCGATATGTTAGATATGATAAGATATAATTCAATAGGGAGTTCTAGTGGTAATTCTGAGAGCAGTTCACATGTTGCAAAGGCTACTACCTTGTCTCAATCAAATGCTAATGCAAGTCATAACTCTCAAGGTTCTTCATCCACTACAAAGAGGACTGAGCATTCTAAGCATGAAGAAAGTAAGGAAATTAAAGATCCTTTAGATCCTAAGCCTGTTAGGCAACAGTCAAGTGAGGGACCTAATTATGGGAGCAAGGGTAAGGGAACTGATGTGTTTGACATCATATCTTTAAATGATTCAGATAATAGTGAGCTTGAAGATTCTGATGAAGACAATGATGTAGAGTGCGAGCATGAGAAGGATGTAGGTAGTGAGCATGAGAAAGATATAGGTAGCCATGACGAGCTAGATGATTATGATCCAAATATATATGATCCAGATGATTTTGAACCAGTGATTTTCCATGATGATAGTGATAATAGTGATGATAGTAACTTTAATGTTGGAGCAATTTATCTTGATGTGACTGAGTTCAAAGTTAAGCTTAAAGAGTTTGCTATCCGCCACAGTTTTGAGCTCATATTTGAAAGAAATGAGAAGACAAGGGTTTTAGCGAGGTGCACAACCGAGGGTTGTACATGAAGAGTTCATGCCTCACCAACCGATCATGGGACTGCATTCTTATTAAAGACCCTGAACCCAAACCACACTTGTACATGACAGTCTAGTCATAAGCTTATTCCCTCACATTGGATAGCTGAGAAACTTGAATCTGAGCTACGAGCTAACCCTGAGCTGGATCATGATGCTATAGCTGCTATACTACGCAAGAACTATGGGGTTAATTGTGATGTTCCATATATAAAATTTTATTGAGCCCAAAAAATTGCATTGGAAAAAAATGAAGGTAGTCACATGAAGTCATACTCTTTTTTACCAGCATATGGTAGGCTAATACTGCATAGGAACCTAGGAAGTATTTTTAAACTCCAGTATGAACACAGAAATGACATACGGGCATCACCAATATTCAAGAGTTTGTTTGTTTGCTTCCATGTATGTAAAGAAGACTTTGTGAATAGTTGTAGACCATTCTTGGGAATTGATGGTTGCCACTTGAAGGGCAATTATGGTGGTATTTTATTATCAGCCGTAGCTGTTGATGGGAACAAAGAGGTGTACCAATTGCCTATGGAGTTGTAGAAATTGAAAATAACGCAAGTTAGAGATTTTTCCTTGAATGTTTATTTGAAGCACTGGGAACTGCTGGTGATAACATTTCTTTGACATTTATGTCAGACGATCAAAAGGTATATCATTCCATTCCTTGAAGATAGTATTAGGATATATATGTATTTGTGAATGGTCAATATTTAATTGATTGTATTGTGTGTTTCATAGGGACTGGCAGATGTCATCCATGATATCTTCCCCAATGCTTACATTCAAAATTATAGTAGACACATCTACATGAATTTCAAGGGGAAATGAAATAGTCTCTTGTTGAAGAAGTGCTTTTTAGAAGCTTCCACAGCACCTACTATGCATCTATTTCAAAGTGCGATGAATTTCATCAAAGAGATAAACATCAAGGCATATGAGTGGTTAAAGAAGAAGCCGCTACCATTATGGTCTCGACATGCTTTCCATATTGGTTGTAAGAATGATGCAATCACTATAATATGACAAAAAGTTTCAACAATTGGGTTGGACCACTCTGCAGTAAATCCATTTTGTCTTTGATTGATAGTATTAGGAATAAAATAATGGAGAAATTGAACAAGAAATACTATCAAAGTCGTACATTGAATGGGACTGTCACTCCTATTGTGAAGAAGAAGATTGCTGAAGTATATGAACTCTCGAGGAAATGCAAGGTGTACCTTGGTAACATAAATGAATTTGAGGTGGCAGATTCTTTCCAGAAAAGACGTGGTCAATGATGTTGCGAACTTGCGGATGCAAAGATTGGGAATTATCAGGGGCATTTTCTGCCTACCTGATTAAATGGATAGTTGTACTTTGTTGACTTTTTTTTTTTTAGAATTTTGTTGACTTCCCTCCCCCCTCCAAATTAGGGTTTTAGAACTCCGGAATCTGCATTCGAATCTATAAGTGCCAATTCACAATTCAATTAGATCAAAATCAATCATTAATCAAAGTGAATTGGTGTAGAAGGTTAATGTTGATTGGATATGAATCTACCCATTCTTGATTCGATTCACTATTTTTTTTAAACCCTACTTCAAAGTCGACCTTCTATTGGGATTGAGTTTCTCGTCTAGCAGTGTAGCATGCGTTAGCACCTCCATAAATCTTTTTCTCATGGGGGTAGATATGCCATTTTATAAGAGGGGAAAGAGAGATAGATACAAAGACACCTTACAGGCATGCAGTGACTGCCATTGCCCATAAGAGAGAAAAAATTGAAGACTATTGTGCAACTTACTTCACAAAGGATAACTACAAGAAGACATATGAACATATTAGGGGTGTCAATTTCTAAACCGAACTGGTAAAACCGGCCGGACCGAACCGATAACAACCCGGACCGAACCGAACCGAAGCCTTATTGGTTCGGTTCGGTTTCTAGTATTGTAACCCCAAAACCAAACCGAACCGCACCGAAAACCGGATGAACCCGAAACCAAACCGAAATCGGCTCAAAACCCGGACCGAAACCGAAACCAAACCGGTAAGAAACCGAAACACTCCAAAATTCATTAAAAAAATTAAAATTTGAATAGTTTTGTATACATTTGTATGGAAAATCGAATTCAAACTAGACCAAAAATCAAAACCAACCCGGTTACAAATCGATTTAAGAAATCGAAGTTCAACAATTCATCATTTGGTTGTTTCCTAATGGCTCCATACCGGTTTAAAAAATCGATCCAAACCGAAATGAACCTAATAAATCCAAACCGGTACCAACCCGAACCCAAACCGCACCGAAACCGACACCGGACCGAAACCGATAAATCCTTATTGGGTCGGTTTCGGTCACTTCCAAACTCACACCGAAACCGGTGGAACTGGACCGAAACCGCACCGACCCGGACCGTTGACACCCCTAGTGAAAACCCTTCGAAACCGCTCCATTTCCTATGTAAAGGTGCGATGGGCTGATCATTCACTTGAAGAAGCATCTTGGGAGGTAGAGGATGAAATGAAAGCCAAATACCCTCATCTTTTTGATCAACTAGGTACGCAATTTCGAGGACGAAATTTTTCAAAGGGGGGGTAATGTAATACCCCGCTTCTTAAACCCGGTCTGATTTCACGGTTGAACCGATTTAACCATGCAGGAACCGAGCCAGAGGAAGTCAGAGCGGGTTCCTTATGGGCTATGATGGCACGGGTGACCTTAAACACCGGCTGGCCCGACAAATCCGAGCCAGTGTCAGAGAGGCGGGAGTGCCTAAGCCGTGTACATGCACCTACCATAAGGCCATGTATGGATAAAGCAGGTATTATAGCCGTATTTCAAGGTATATACATATGCTACATCGTATGCCAGGGGTGGGGTTCGCGGCGAGGCCCGAACCCTGTCAAAATCCTAAGTTTTGGCCCTCAGGTGGGCGGACAGGTGGGTGCACCCACCCACCTGAGTGACCCATCCATGTGCACTGTTCACTTATTTAGGAATTGTATATATAGCATTTATGACTTTATTTTCTTTTCATTTATGACCCCCGTACGTTGGTGAGAAGAGTAAAGAGGAGAGAGAAAAGAAAGGGAGGAAGAAAGGAAGAGAAGGAAGAGGAAGAAAAGAGGGATTTCAGCGGCGTCAAAGCTTGATCTTTCCATTCCAGTGCCGGGAGAGTGATCTTCAACTCTAGATCTACAGTTAGAGGTAAGCAAAGTTGGATTCTTTGAACATTCACCATACCCAAGCTTAAACCCTTGATTCGAGTAGGGTTTCTTGAGATCTTGTAAATCCCCTTTGAAATGATGAATCTAAGGTTTAATAGATGATTTATGTGTTGATCTTAAAGGATTTGAAGAGATATTGACAAGGTGGAAGAAGCATTGTGAGTTTGAAGTGATTTGGAGGGTTTGAAGTCGTTCTTGAGCAAAGAAGGTAAGATGGTTTCCCATCACTTGAATCAAACCTAGATCTAGGTTAGAACCATCCTATAGGACCTCGAAGGTGTGAAGAATGGGTTGGGAAAAGCCCCATTTGAATCCCCAAAGAATGGAGAAAATTGGGAAGAAACAGGGTGTTTCCCGCCATGACCGGTGGGTGCAACCGGTGGGCCCCTACCCGCCTGTGGGCACCCACCTGAGAAGGTAGGGGGGCCTTCAGGCACAACCGGCGGGCCCAACCGGTGGGCCATCCTACCCACCGGTCCTAGCAGGGGCCCCTGGCCCAACCGGTGGGCCCCTACCCGCCGGTCCCAACCGGTGGGTAGGACCAGTGGGCCAGATTGCCCACCTGTCTGACCCACCCGTGTGGCCTCGAGGGTGATCCTTATGTCCGATTAGACCCAAATCGGACGTGTGACCTTCTTTTGACGTTCTAAATATGATTTTATCATCGGATTGTGTTAATTTTGATTCTAAAATGGTGAAGTACTAACCCCGCTCAATTATGTTAGGTTCACCAAATCCTACCCGATTCGCACCGGATCTCACCCGTACCGAATGGGAATCCTTGTACGCTACAGGTAAGTGGGGAGAGGACGTTTGGCCTTGTTTCAGAGGATTGTTTGGCATTCATTTAATTATATCTAGTCTAGTCATGCCATCATGAATATGCTATGTAGATTAGTCATTCCACACATTGATGTGCATATGTGCTATGTTTACTTTCCAAATGCCAATTGAATGAGATGTTTATATGTTGAATGTGGACATCATTGTGCATAATGCATTGATAGACTAGATGCCGTAGTCGGCTTGGAAACGAATGCATTGGTGGCCCGTGGAATGGGACACAGAGGCACTATACAATCGTACTATTGTCATATAGGAGCATGTGGTATTAGGATTCTCACCATCCCGTGCTACGACCCTTCCCAACAAGGGTTAAGGTGTTGGGTTATCATTTGGGGGGAAGCAGTGGTCGCGGTCGTCGGGTCACTGTGGCGGTTAGACATAACGTGCAACGGGTCATGTGGGACAGTCGGCAACCCCGGTGGTACATTCAAGAGGGCCAATCGTACTGCTTTTAAATTGCTGGAGTCAGCACCTTTATTTTCAGTCATTTACATTTCTGTTGAGAGCCGGTGGACGGCATTGTCTTTACTTTTCTGAGTACTCATGGTGGGCCTTCTCCGACAGCCCTATGGGCGTATCGCGGGAGGGAGTTCGCGGCTCGTACCCGGAGTATACGCGCACTGTGGTTGTAGTAGCACTAAAAACCAAGGACTTAGTAATGTTGCTTAGGTGGATGTGATTTAAAATGTATAGCATGGCATGTAGTGCATATGATGTGTTGTGATGTGTGGACTGCTGTGTGGTCCAACTTACCACTTACTGAGCTAGTGAGCTCATCCCACGTATACGCCCCTTTTTAGATGATTTTGCAGGTCATACATCTGAGGAGCACGGGGTGGGTCCCACAGTCGAGTTTCCTGAAGAGGACTGGTGGACCCCTGAGGAGTTAGGGCACGGCACTGACTGCTCATGCGAGAGCTGTGCTGCGGGACAGCAGTTCTGAGGCCGAGCTGAGCTCCACCTTTGAGGCCGTGCTGAGCTCCACTTCTGAGGCCGAGCTGAGCTCTTCTATGTGATGCCGAGCTGGGCACGACCCTTGATACCGAGCTGAGCTCTAGCCTTGATACCGAGCCGAGCTGTGTACTCTGATTGTTTTGGTGGATTTCCTTATGTACTTGATATTTGAATTTTATTCTTTTGTGTAAATATCATGCCTTCAAGCCCAAATGTATATAATTATTGTATCACAATTCGGGTATCAAGTATTATGGGATTATTCACAGGTAAAACTTAGTCTTCCGCTGATCTAATGAGTTTATATTAGTTGTGTATACTGTGGTGGAATACAGTATCTGATGATCCTGGCAGGTTTGGGTTAACCGGTGTTAACTCAGTCACTGGCCCGGTTCAGTGTGAATGGGGTGTGACATGTTTAGTTAGCAGGTAATGTACTCTTAAGTAGAAATCCTTCTAATAGTAGATGTTTTAGTACAATGATGGTTCCAAGAGTAGATGTCTTAGTACAATGAAGGAAATAAAATAAAAAACAACTCTATGAGACTCAATTCACTGCACGATAACAATGAAAACACTGGATAGGCCATATTTAAACAAATCTAAGCAAATATTCTCCAATAATAGTAGTAACAACCATCACTCTATGCAATTACCAATTTTAAAAATTTACAATCCCAAACTGATGTGATCTAGGGTTCCAAACTCTAAATTCGGTGCTATAGAGGCCAAAAAATGACCATAGGATTATGGCATCAGTGTCTGTGTCGGCAGAGAGTTCCAGATCATTTGGAAGTATGTTGTCTATAATTTGGGATTACATTTCTTCCATTTCAGGAATATGAACGGATAGCTACCTTTGCCACGGTCACCTTTCACACTGATCACGAACTTGCTCAAGAATGAAAGTGTGAATAGAATTTCATTACCTCACGCTGCTTTAGTTCGGCTTCAGGATTGGCATGGGGAACTAACGACGATTTCGGCAAAACTCAATTATAATGTAGGAATGGGAAAATTACAATTAAACTCAATATTCACATGGTGAATCAAAGGAGAAAGAACAAATAGGGTATCAGCATTTATAAATTGGGGATAGACTTAAAGGGGTTTTGAAATTGGGAACAAATGACAGTATAAAAGAAGATGGGAGAGGGGGCACAAATGGGAACTCAATTAACAAAATAAAGGATAAAAGGAATAAAACGAGGAAATAAGTACTTAAAAGAGGGTAACTTATCAATTATAAAACCAACAAACCTAGTGATAGGGACAAAATAAATGGCGGTAACAGACCAACAAATCATGGGTTTGTTAGAGTTCATGTACTAAGGGTACTTTATGTATTAGATTATTATGCTATATGTGCTTTTACTTTTATGTCTTTTAACCTCCGTTGGCTATCTTATCTTAGCATGGATGGTAGATCTGCAATTTCCTTTATGGGGCTAAGTGCATTAATATAGGGGGAGAGAAATCTATTCTTACGCACAACACTAATACCATCAATATTGGGGTAGAGAAATCTACCTCCTACTTTCATCTTCTCTTTTATTCTCTTGTTCTCTTGTAACCTTTAGATTGCCACTTGGTGTTAGAGCCTACGGTTTTGGTTTGAGAGTCGTGCTACAAGTTCTCCATAGTTGGTAGTAGTATTGATGGATGACTGTTAGTTACAGTAAAAGAAAATTAGCATTTCAAAGAATCAGATCGTGAATTGGATGTGTGAGTTGTCAACCTTACATGGTTTATTATTCCACTCGTTACTAATATTTGTATATACGGGAAGGCAAAAAGTTCTGTCCAAAGTCTATCAAAGGAAAATTATGGTACAGATGGTTTTAAGATCTACATGTAAGGATGGATTATATAGCTCTTCTCTGATAAGCCCAAACCTTGATGTAGATAAGTCACTTAATGGGCTTATTTTATTGGGAATAAGCCTTGGGTTGGGCTATGTATGTGTGGGGCCTTTGATCCCATGGGTTTTCTTTGTAATTGATGACTTTAATGAGCCTAAAATATGGGTAGACAATAGGAAAATGGAATTTAATTCATTGATTTAGTTAGAGTTATATTTTGAGTCTATTTCCTTTTTTATTTCTATTTTTAGTCAGTTTATGTTTCCCTCCTAGTGAATGACTCGTTAAGTCTAATCCTACTTAGAGTTCTAGTCTAGTCCTATTTGGAGTCCAACTCCTATTATGTAAGGTCTAATCCTACTTGGAGTCTAACTCCTAGTTATGGTATAACTACTAATCTGCCCTCTATATATAGTGGACCTTATGTACTCTCAATTCTCAGATTTGAATAATGAATGATTGTAGTCAATTGCTTAAACCGCTGGGACAGCTGTGAGTGAGATGCCCGGGCCGAGATAACCAATCCCACCCACACTTGTCTTGTTTCCTTTCTCTCCAATTCTCTTTTTACTGATACTATTAGTGCTTGTTATTATTGCTTACTGACACTAAAGAATCTTAAGAAAATCAGACCTGTTCAAAACTTCAAAAGCCAGAACCAACTAGCACCCATGGAGGAAATTTGGAGAGAGATTGATCTCCTCTTCCCCAATTGATCTTTGATTTTCCTGGCCTTTTAGATGGTGTTCACAACCACCCAAGGATCCCTCGATCCTCTTCTTGTTGCTGTCCAAGCATCCCTACTACAGTTCTTAAAGAATTCTAAGATTCTCTCTCTTAAGTCTGAAAATTAAGAAAGCACATAACTCTTGAACCAGCAATCAGAAGCTTTTCATATTTGGGGGTTTTTGTACTCTCCCTAGGCCCTACAATTGACCAAGTTTACAGCTCAATTGGAGCCCCATAGCCCCAGCCGCACCTCTCTCTCCAACCCTATTATAGGTCATTTTTTGTAACGGCCCAACCCCATTAACCTTAGCACAATATTGTCCTCTTTGGCCTATGGGCCTCAAGTCTTTAAGGAGGCTAGAGGTTATTAACTAGCCCAATAATCTCTCCTTAGGTGATGTGGGACTAAAGTTTACACACCCTCACCGATCTCCCAAACCTCCTAGTACTTACCGTACTCTTGGTGGGGACACCTCACCGATCTCCCAGGTAGGTCTGGTACTTGCCGTATTTTTGGGTGTCACATTTTCTCTCTTATTAGGTTGGGTTTTGGGCTGGTTTTGCTGCTGCATGGCTATTGTATTCTTGGGGGCTTATTTGCTAGTCATATTTATCTTGTTTCTTAGTCTATTGCTGGTTAGTCTTGAGTAACTTTTGGGTCTTGATTTTTTTATTTGGAGTTATAAACTGCTAGGGTGGTTTACTTGGAACCTACTTCTGCTTTAAGTGGTATCTGAGCTATGGCTGAAGAGAGCTCTAAACAATACTCACTGGAGTATGTGATGAAATCCCTCCAATGACTGAACACAAGAATGGACACTATGGTCCAAAAGTTTGAAGAGTTTAAGGAGACTACTACTACCCATTCTAATACTCAACCATATTATTTTCGAGGGAAATTCCTTGAATGGGTGTTTGAATTGTACGTGTACTTTGATAACTACAACTTGACAGAGATACAAAGGCTTCAATAGTGATTGTGTTCGAATACAATGGAACATCCATGAAAGACAACTTTAAGCTCAAGGGCGTGAACCTAGAACATAAGACGAGATGTAGTACAAGATAGCCAGCATGTACCTATTTAAACATGAATGAAGTATGTACCTCCACCAGAGTTCCCTCCAATTACACCCCAAAAGCCACCCACAGGTGTCAAAGCATGAAGGAATTGTTTGACCATGTAACCATTATGTTGCAACAAATTGAAAAGGAGCAACAAGAGAAGATACCTCCAACCAATGAATTAGAGTTAAAAGTTGAGGTTAGTGTTGAAGAAATTTCAACAATTCCAATTGTCAAGGAAGAGCTAGTCATTGATGTTCTCATCAATGAGACTCATGTGGAAGAATTCAAAGGCAACAAGGTTGCCACAATGGATATTGAGGTTGAGACTGAGGATCTTGGCACTACATCAACTGTGATGAGAGTGAACTGCCAAGAGGAAGATTCTAAGGAGCTTGAGATTGAAATTGTGGAGGTCAAGAACATAGTGGTTGAAAGCGGTCATGTGGATGATCCCACGGATATATTTGAGGTTGTTAAAGCTGAGCCTATGGAGTTTGTCATCCTATTAAAGTATCTTGAAGATCGAGCTCCTTTCATTCTAGACTACATCCTTATTATCAAAGAGCTACCTGAATTTTTTTATGGCTTGAGGAGGAACGCACACCATGCTATAATCACCCTCACACTCTACAAAATTTGTGGATGAATTTTTTCTAAGAGAGGGCGAATTGATGTAAATAAGTCACTTAATGGGCTTATTTATTGAGAATAAGCCTTGGGTTGGGTAATGTATGTGTTGGGCTTTTGATCACATGGATTTTCTTTGTAATGAGCCACTTTAATGGGCCTAAAATATGGGTAGAAAGTGAAAAATTTTGATTTAATTCATTAGTTTAGTTAGAGTCCTATTTTGAGTCTATTTCTTTTGTTATTTCAGTTTTTAGTCAGTTTACGTTTCCCTATTAGTGAATGACTAGTTTACTACCTACTCCATGTTAGAGTTTTAGTTTAGTTCTATTTGGAGTCCAATTCTTATTATGTAAGGTCTAATCCTAATTGGAATCTAACTCCTCGTTATAGTATGACTGATAATCTGCCATCTATATATAGAGGAGATTATGTACTCTCAATTCTCACATTTGAATATTGAATGATTGCAGTCACTTGCTTAAACAGCCGGGATAACTGTGAGTGAGATAACCAATCCCACCCACACTTGTCTTGTTTCTTTTCTCTCCTATTCTCTATTTACTGCTATTGTTAGTGCTTGCTGTTAGTGCTTACTGACATTGAAAAATCCTAAGAAAATCAGATCTGTTTAGAACTTTCAAAGCTAGAATCGACCAGCACCCATGAAGGAATTAGGAGAGACATGGATCAATTCCTTCCTTCCCCAATTGATCTATGATCTACTTGTCCTTTTTAGAGGGTGTTCACAACCACCCAAGGATCACTTGATCCTCTTCTTGTTGCTTCCCAAGCAGCCATACTACAGTTCTTGAAGAATTCTTTAAGATTCTCGTAAGTCTGAAAATTAAGAAAGCGCATAACTCTCCAACCAACAGTCAGAAGCTCTTCATATTTGGGGGGTTTTGTACTCTCCATAGGCCCTATAGTCGACCAAGTTTGCAGTTCAATTGGAGCCCCATAGCCCGAGCTGCACCTCTTTCTCTCCAGCCCTATTGCAGGTCTTTTTCTCTCCTATTGGGTTGGGTTTTGGGCTGGTTTTGCTGTTGCATGGATATTGTTTCCTTGGATAACCTACTTCTGCATTAAACCTCTGATTGAACAGCCATCAAATCCGAGCTTCATAACAAGTTGGGGTGGGGTATGATATCATTACTCTTTGTCCATGTATTTAGGGTGATGACTGAATGATGATAGCACATTATCTCACAATAGTACCCTCCTATATGCTCTTTGATTGCATCATGCACCATTTTGACCTTGTTTGGATCACTCGAGTAGATAGTTAGAAAACCTGTCAAGACCTCTTTGCAGATTCAGTGCATGGGTTCCTCGATTGCTTGTGTGACTGCTGATTTATTTTCATCTTTGAACCACACTGATTTTCCTTAAAAATTGGATTTCCATTCTTTTTTATTCATTCTGATTTATCATTGTTTAATCTATATTAGACTTAATAGAATTTATCTCATTTTTCTTTTTTCTTGCAAGTGGCCGGTGGTAAGATGCATTTTTGTTGTTTATGTGAAACATTTATATACCCCTTGAAGTGATGAAGTTAGCTGCAACTTTAGTTAGTTTTCTCATTATTTTCTTATGTATACATGTAAACCCAAAAAGCAGACCAGACCGAATCTGATTGTGGTCTTAATGAAAAAAAAATCAATAAGAAACAAAATTGAAACCGGTCAAAATCAAAAGTTCCATTTCTATTTTGTTTTAAATTAATATTGTAATCGATCGAAACCAATTCAACAAACCAATCAATTGGCATTTGGCACCTTTAACCACTTTAGGTGAGACAGATTGCTGACTGGAGCTATAAAGTTCACGTGGGTAGAGCTTCCTTGTTTGAAATTTTGGCCCGTTAAATGGGAACCTTGATATCTGAGCACCCGAGTACTTTTTAGAAGGAAAAAAGGAGAGTAACTTCTTCCAAATGGGCAAAAGGAAAAAAAATGAAACTTTAAAATGTGAAGCTCATACCGAATCATATTAAATCAAATCTTCTAAAAGCAGAGACCAGAAAGAAAGCGAGTAAAGAGTAAGGGTGTGTTTCCAGCTGTTCGCTGGGATTTGTTAGGGCCTACTTGCTATTTAATTTAACTCCCGAGTGAATATGAGCTTGTCTCTCTATTCATCTCTTTTTGTTCTCCCCCTCTACTCCAACTCCACTAACCTCCAACACTGCCTTTCTCATCTTCCACCTTCCAATTCTCTCATTTCAGCCTCAAATTACTCAACTGCATTGTCTTCGATTACTACTCTGCACTTACCTCCCAAAAATCGCAAGGCATCACTTGCTGCTGCTCCATACCTGTCAAGCAGGTTTCACCTAGTTGTTTCTTCTTCTTCTTCCATTTCTGTTTCTTGGACGCCAATCGTCGTATCCTTTGGTTTCATTCCTTTCATAGTTTATCAAATGAACTTCTACAGAAGCGTAGCATTTATCTTACTTCACGATCCTTGTAGTTGCAAGGTCTTTTATCATACT
>NW_024868123.1:196351-196866 GCF_013358625.1 Macadamia integrifolia
CCCCCCCCCAAAGTAGGAAAAAAAGGAGAGAGAGAAAGCGGGAGTAGAAGTATCTTGGACAATGATACAGTCCTCAACATGTGGTTCAATCCCCCCTCACTACCCCCCACCAAAAAAATAAAAAAAATAAAAAACAAAAAAAAATGTGCCACGATATACTTCCTGTTATGTACTCTGAAAAGAGAAAATATCAGAGAAATTATTAACAATAGCTGATGTTTATTTGTGTTTCCATGCCATATTCTACATTTCTTCAAGTAATAGAGAAGTTCCCCCACTTCTGTAACTATAGAGCTTTTAAAATCCCATTAACTGTGGATGTGAAATGCCTCCTCAAATGCCAGTTAGCAGTTGCCTCTTTTGATGCTAGGAAGTGATGACATTTTCTTTTAGTTTTCTCTTACCATTTTTTTATGAAGAAAGACAGGAGTCAGTTATTCCCTGATCAGGAGAGGTGAAGGGAGATTGTCTATCTCATATCTAATTCTCCTAGACAAACCATAATTCGATGAATG
>NW_024868124.1:0-6136 GCF_013358625.1 Macadamia integrifolia
TTTTTTACGCCTGATTTGAATCTGATACGATCCATTCCATGCTGTATCGATATCATACTGATTGAAAGTGATTGTGGCACTCAAGAATACAGTAAGTAACAAATCCATTTGGAAATCGGTGAGTCCCCACCAAGAATACGAAAAGTATCAAGGTGTTTGCGAGATCAGTGAGGGTGTGCAAACTTTAGTCCCACATCATCTAGGGGAAGATTATTGGGCAAGTTGATAAAATCTAACCTCCTCAGCATGACACAATGTGTTTTAAAGGCTTGTGACACATGGGCCAAAGAAGATAATATTATGCTAAAACTAATGAAGTTGAGACGTTACATATGGTATCAAAGCAGACCCCGAAAATATGAGGGGCCACAGAGATATTGTTGATAAAACATTGAAGCATTAAAGTATTTCTTTCGTGACAGGTAAAGATTGTTTGCCCAACGAGCCTAGCCCAGCTTTGTCATAGGACTTGTAGGCCCAAACCTGGACCTTGGGTAACAAATTCAGCCCAACCCATAAAGTTTTGGGCAGACTAATTTTTCCGGCCCAAGGTTCATACCGACCAGAAACATGCTAACCCATAGCCTCATTATGGTGATAATTACCACTTCTCTCAAAACAAAGTTATCTACAGCGTTTGGAACGATCCAAGGTAGATGTATAATTCGTTTTTGTTTTGTTTTAGATCTATCATTCTTGAGTCATGGTTTATATGGGGGTCATTTAAGAAATTTGTTTGTGATGAAGGTTATTAAAGTTACGGTTTATATGGGGGTAATTTCAGAAATATTGTTTGTGATGGGGTTATTAAACTTACAAGAATTATTTGCAAATATAATGAGACGCAAGGAAAAGAGTGTATAGCCCTTTCTCCATTGTCAGTGAAATTGTTTTCATCTCTCCGAAGACATAGAAGCCTTGCCAAACCGCATGTATCCTTGTCATGGTTGTATGGTTGTTTCTTCTTTCTATTACATTGTATTATCTATATTATGAATATGTTCCGTTTCTTCTTTAGTCTCTCTTCCAAATATGAAAGCACGTAACATAGACAATCAAACCTACACACCTTGTATTGACATTTTCTTTTCTACTTTTCACTATCCATTTGTTATAATTACTTCCACAAAAATTCCTTTCTAATAGACTTCAAGCTTATTTTATCACACCGTCAAATTTAATGGGCCCCAAACTTGACATATGAATAGGAAACTTGACCCCTACCTGCTTATGAATTTGGTCTCACCTAATTTTCCACATGATATATATTTTAAAAGGAGGAAACTATTGCTTTGATAAATGAAACTCAGTTTGTGGACTTGACCTCTTCATGATCATCCATCCATTGCAAGGTTTTAGCTCAATCTGATATTTCCTATATTGAGACATAATGTCATAAAAATTGGTTGACTACTGAACTTTGATAGAAGTTGGACAGCCATTTAAAATGCAAGGATAGAAACCTTATCACAGACAGGTAAATCGCATTTTAGAGATGGAGACTGAAATTTTTTTTCACATAGGGCTAATCGACTTTCCCATCCAAACAGTCAATTTCAATAGAGGCACCCACCAAGTGGTGGATATAAGGTGGATTTGACTAAACAAATCATAAAAAAATTATTTTAATTAAGGGAAGGTGTAAATCGATTGGACTTGCATTTGTTTGTTGCTATGACCTTTACAATAATTTTTTTGATAGACAGGTCTTCCCACAAGGCATCTCACCTTCGTGCATAAGAAAATTCACATTTTAGCCTACCTATCAAAGCCTCTAATGCATCCAAGAAAGAGTATTTACTATCCGAAAAAGTTGCTAAGAAAGATATATATATATATATATATATAAATGAATTGATCAAATTCACTTTTACTATTACAGCTACTAAAACAATAATGCGCACGTACGACGTATAAAATCTAAAATGTTTTGAACTCAAAAATTATTTTCCACACAAAAGGGAAATTGCAAATGAAAACAAGAAAATGCAACTTAAGAAAAGCACGCTCTACAAAAGGGACTTAAACGTTCATGTTTTGAAAGATTATAGATCAATTAATTTGTCTGACATTACTAGCTTACCAAAATTTGGATGTTAGAAATCTTCTAGAAAATATAACAGATCAATCAAAAAGTTGATATCCTGAATTTATTTTCTTTGGTAAAGAACCTAAGCCATACATATTTTTTAGGTCAGAATAACCTCCCATGTGGTTGCATCATGGAACAATTCAAATTGCCACTTTATGAACCATTTTTTAAATTTTCGAATCAGAATGCATAACCATTGAAGGAAAACATTGAGAGTAAGGGAAGCTTGACATATAATCATGGCAAAGAAAGATAAGAAAATTAGGCATGGAAAAGACAGAAAAGGGGTTATTCAAATAAATTTTGGTCATAGGTAAACTAAGATACCTCTAATATAGCAACATGAACCATTTTTTTAAGCTTTCGAATCAGAATACATGACTATTGAAAGAAAACTTTGAGAGTAGGGGAAACTTGACATATAATCATAGCAAAGAAAGTAAGAAAATTAGGCATAGAAAAGACAGCAAAGGTGTTATTCAAATAAATTTTGGTCATAAATAAACTAACTAAGATATCTCTAATATAGCAACACGAAAATCTTCGGTTTCAAAAGCTTTGTGGCAAAAGTTTTTTGGCTAGCAAACTATAGAGTAGAGGTGTTGGGTTGGTCTCGGTCGGGCGTAGCTGACCACTTGGGAACCAGGCACTGTAAATGCATGTTTAAGTTAACGGGTCTAGTTTTGGGGGGGCATGGTATGGTTCGGGCAAGTCAGTGTCGGGCTTTAATCAGGCTGCCTTAACCATACCTTAACTAGGATATTGACCTAGTTAAGTCTAAACGAGTTCAAACATGCTATAACCTACCCTAAAATTATTTTCTTAAGTGGCTTAAAGGCTCATAAATGTTCCATTTAAACATTAAATCACAACAGTTTTACACAAAAAATAAGCATAGTAGAAGGTGGTGCAAATCTTTTATAAAGAAGAGAAATTATATGAGATTATGTTGTTCTTTAATAAAGGGGGTCGGGGTCAGGGTCGGGGTCGGCTTCAGTCTGGGTACAACAAGTCAGTTCAAATCGAGGGTACAATCTATTGGTTCAATCGGGCGCTCAATGGGCTAGCTCCTTGCACTGTAAAATGCTTGTTTATACATGTTTATCAATCAGACCAGTCCAGGTCGGGCCATAAACGTGCTAGGCTCAATCGTGCCTACCAATGTGGGCTCATAATTGACACCCTTGCTATAGACGGTATTAGTAGACTGACACCAAATTTTGCCACATGGAAATGTGATGTGGCAATTTTGACCATATGGATACATAGAAAATGGTCTATAGTTGATCACATGTCAAATTTTAGTCCTAGATTAAAGCATATAAACTCTAATGTATTGGCATATTTCCTGCATTTTCAATTTTTATTCTTTTTTTTTTCCATTAATTTTCAAAGAATTATTTTTCCACTTGGCCAACTCCATTTTGGCTAAGAATTACAATGTGAGCGAGCAACCTGCGGCCCTACTTATCTACAAAATTTTAGCTCTAGCCAATTTACCATGTGGTAAACTGTGTTGGTATAAAGATACTACTAGTACTAGACTCCTAGAACTTTCCCCAACATTTATAAACATGCATGAAGAACAAGATTTTTCCCCCTCTCATCTTCTTTTTGGCCCCCAATACTTCAAGAATGTCAGTGCACACTCATATGGTTGCAAGCAACCTCAATATCTACTTCACTCCCCCATCTCCAAAATAATTCCTTTAGTAAGATCCTCCATTTGCAATATTTTCTCTCTCAAATCTAGTATCATGTTATGTTCACCGTTATAAATCTGAGATCCAAGAAATTATTCAATTATTTATGAATAAACCTGCATCAATGTCTTTTTTTTTTATTATTATAATATATAAAAGCTGTCATATATGATGCTGGATTCTAGCAAAAAATCTATGATGCTGGAAAATTAAAGAACGAAATTTATATATTGAAACTTGAAAGACATGAGAAGTAAGCCAAATCGGATCATTATTTATCCTTCAAATAGTATTAGTAACATTTATTACAAACAAGAGGACTGGAAGACAGTCAAATCTTCAAATTGTGCTCAGCCTAGAGTTTTTGTCCAAACTACTCCATTCTCATTTATCCAGTGGCAGACTTCAATTAGGCCTGGACCAAAACCCAACAGCTTAAAAGCAAGATGGTTTGGATTCCAAGTTGATGTGTCATAATGGCATGCCATGATCGCATGATTTACTTTCCTTTGAGCATGTAACTCAACTGCATATAGTTTTACTTCCTGTAAAACATGGCAATAATAGACTTGAAATGGAAAGGGTAAACTATGACATAAGGCTGGTGGTTCAGAAAGGTTTTCATAGATGAGTTTCACAACTCCAATTGTGACATTCTCATAAGATCCTTCAACATTCTCAGTACTCCATCCATGAACGTGATGGCCTAATTTCTTGACAACAAAGTCGATGAGATCCTCAGCGGAAGTCACACAACTGCTTTGCACACCTAGAATTGAGCTTTTTTCATCACATATATCGACTGTTTCCTGAATATATTCATCCATGTTTGATTCATCCACCACACCAAAAAGATTCTTCAAATCTTCAATATGGGCAAAGGAAATTGGGATTTTTGATGCTAGAGATCGCGGCAAGAATGATTTATATGACATTGGGTCCCTTAGATCAGGGATAGGAATAAAACCTCCCTCTTTCACCATTGATTCTCGAAAATATGGTAATCCTCCTTGGCTGGCAACTGACAGGGGTACTGCACTTGGAACAAGTTCATACTTCAACTTGATATCATTCCATTGTGCTATTGGCGGTAGGCTTGTGAATTCTGTTGTCTTCTTCATCAGTGCATTTGTAGAACAAGCAATATTAGCTTGCTTACAAAATGAAGGTAGGTGGGAAGGCAATTCATTGTTCTCCATAAGTTTCATATAAACTATCACTTGATGGGAACTCAATGGAGAAGCCTTTGCAGCTAACCAATGTGGAGAGTGTGGAATACCGATATGCTCTTCCCAGTATTGTGAGAAGGCATTTTTAGCTTGAGAACCCTGCAAAATCATTTTTTTTTTGGGGGGGTGGGCAATAAAACAAAATAAGGAAGGTAAAAAAAGAACAAGCAATAGCCAAGTTGAAATGAATGATGATAGAAAGCATATTTTATCTTACACTTAAGTATACTACTATCAGAAATCCAAGCAACAAAATGGGATGCATCTTGGTGGAGCTGAAATAGAGAACTGAAGGAGTTTGGTTTGATGCAATGAGAGCAGTTGTTTGAATATATAGAGGGAAAATCTTGTAGTAATAATAAGTAAGAAAGGGGGAGAATTTTTTTCAGTCCTTTAAACATATTTTGTAATTTGCCAAATTCCCTTATTCCTTCCAACTTCCCTCCAAATTTTTTAATACCATAGTACCCCTCAATTCTTAGTTGTTCTCCTAAATTTGAGTTATATATATATATATATATATATATTATGGGAAAAAGAACATTACTTGACAGTTGTATATGCTCAAATACATGGGGAAGTGGAACCAGGCTATGAAAAGATGTCCATACCCCAGCTCCACTTTCCCAAATGTCTAAGCATACGCAACATTGTCGGGCAGCATTCTTTCTCAATTTATTTATTTTCTTTTCTTATTTGGCTAGGTCTTCGTATTAGGCTTAATCATGTAATCAAAGAAAAGTTTTAAGAACTTAATCATTAAGGGTATACATAACCATAAATTTAATTATAGCAAGAATTGATAAGAATAATTAGGCAAGAAAAAAAGCACAATTGTTAATCAAGGAAAATATTTAAAGATAAGTCTAATGTATCAACAAGAAAATTTTATGTTTCAAAAACTTTATGGCAAAAGTTCTTTGACTGGTAAGCTCTACATGGTATATCTAGACCGGCATAAATTTTTTCCACATGAAAGGTTGGCCGGAATTTTTTTATTGTATAGATATTTAGAAATGCTCCAAGGTTTGCCACATGTTAGATTCAAGCATATATCACCCCACGTATTGGCATTTTTTTTTTTCGCTAAAATTTTATTTCATAAGAAGACA
>NW_024868124.1:6156-82948 GCF_013358625.1 Macadamia integrifolia
AAAAAAAAAAAGGAAGAAACAATTACAACCCAACAACCAATCCAACAATAAAAAGAACCAACAACCTCTCTATCCTCCCACCTTCGGCATTGCCATCAGCAGGAGAAAAGGAAAAATGCTAAGGGAATCTATAATTTGGTCTGCCCTCGGCATCTCTAGAAAGAAAATCCCCTATGTGAGGACGGAAGATCACATCAACTCCTGAAATACCACTCTTAGCCGCATCTCTGGCCAAGAAATCTGCCACTGAGTTCCCCTCTCTGTAATTATGAGAAATTTTTCAAGAAATTATTCTCATGTAAGTCTGGAGATATATCCACCTTTGCAGAGCAAACCAAGGAATCTTCCTTTGCTGAATTAGAGACACAACAGCACTCGAGTCTGACTCAATCCACAAATGTTGAATGTCCATGTCCTTGGCTCGCATCAAACCCTCCATCAGCCCCTCTCCCCACGTATTGGCATATTTATTTGTATTCTCAACTGCATGTTTATTTAAAAAATAACTTTTTTAAATGGATTTCTCAAAGCTTTATTTTTTAACTTGACCAACTCCATTTTGGCAATAAGTCACATTGTGAGCAAGGGATCTTATATTTCTACTTGTTCATAATTCTTTTTTTCTCTAAGCATCTGTATAATTTCAATTCTATCCAATACGGCACATGATAGATATTTGTGACAGTTTAAAAATACCTCTTGACTACCAATATTTCTCCCAAGGTTCATAGCCATGTATGAAGAAAAATATTTCAACTCTAGCCCTAATACTTTTACTAGCTGTCAATGCCTACTCAACTGATCATGGATAGCTTCGATATCTATTTCACTATCTTCTCCCCATAAAATTTTGTCATAGTTAGCAATGTACCTCAGTCTAATGTTGTCTGCTCACATCTGAACATTCAAAACTCACTTATTTAGCCTTCAAAAATTAAGAACTACATCTTCGAGTATACTCGTTAACAAGCTTTGTAAATGATGAGGACTTGATATCTAATAATTTGGCTGGAGTATCATATTCCAGTATAACACCTGCTTAGACAAAAAAAGAAAAATAAAATGTCAATCTATTAGGCAAGCAATAAAAAGGATGAGAAGACATAATACTGAGCTCAACTAAACCCATTTTATTGTCGTGTTCGTATTAGTAGCTACTAACCATTATCGAGAAGGAGGACCCTATCGAGATCAAGAACTGATGTTAACCTATGTGCGATCGTGATGACAGTAGACCCTGAGAAGTGTTTCCTAAGTGTTTGTTGAATTACATAGTCAGTAGCAGTATCCACTGATGCAGTAGCTTCATCGAGTACTAAAATTTTGCTTCTTTTAAGTAATACCCGAGCTAAACAAATTAATTGTCTTTGACCCATGCTCCAATTATCTCCATTTTCAGTCACTGTGCCAATCACCATAAGAAAATCATGTAGTATTTGTAATCTTATTTTCATCAACTTTTCATCTTCTACTATTTCTTAGAATAAAAGCTAGGATTGGATTGCGCACTTGAAGTTAGATACATCATATAATATGAATTTTGGAAGGATTGTGCACATGTGCATGTATAACATAATGTTGAGAAATGTGCATAGTCTACATGAGAAGAAACCAACCTTCAAAATCAAGTTTCCCTTCGTTCTTTCTAACTTCATCACCAAGCTGGCATCTATCTAAAGCCTAAAACAAAAACAGCCGCATGTCAACTTTCCACCTTGCTCGATTATTAAATTGATATAGAATTAATCATTATTGACCTGTGCAAAAAATGAAAAATACTAGGGAGTGCAAGTGGAAATAAAAAACATGACATGCAATAAAAACAGTGTATTTCACATGTCCCAACTAAGAGAATCACTTGGCCGAACTTGACTCAAAGATGATCCAATGCATCCAATGAAATAATTTCAATATCTCAATGACTAGGATTTTAAAATTTTAAGTAAAAATAAAAAGAAGACCGTAAGAAAGGAGTTCATAAAGATGCATGTCTCATCCAGTAAATTGGGAAGTTTTTGTTTTATGTATAAATCATCAATAAGTAGAATATATACTCATCCAATCTTTTTCAGTGATAATGATAATTAATCATGTAGATAAAGGCCCACCTCCCAGATTTGTTCATCAGTGTACTCTTCAAGAGGATCAAGATTGCTTCTTAAAGTCCCCTCAAATATTATAGGGTCTTGTGGGATGATGCTCATTCTTGACCGCAAGTCATGGAGGCCGATCTTAGAGATGTTGATATCATCTATCAAAATCTGACCAGCTGCAGGTTCAAGCATGCGAAAGAGAACATGTACGAGAGTTGATTTACCACTCCCCGTTCGCCCAACAATGCCAATCTTCATCCCTTCATGGAAAGTGCATGTGATACCTTGCAAGACAAGAGGAAGGTGTGGAGCATACCGGACCTATATAATTTAAATAATCAATATGAAGCTTATAAGTATTCCAAATGAACCAGAAGAACTATCCAACACTAGTAGGCTTTAGAGGGTTTATTCCATAAAACAAGGAAAATAGTAAGGAGATTAAGACTTGAGGAATCTAGAATGAGGATTACCTGCAGATCAATAATATCAATTTTTCCTTGTGATGGCCAGTCACGACCTGGCCTATTTTCTTCTATCAACAAAGGGGGTTCACTAGGGATGAAAGCATATTGTAGTATCCTCTCAACAGATATGATTTTACTCTCAAGAATGCTAAGATCCCATACGACCCCATGCATACTGAAACCAAGTCCATATATGACTGCCATACCCATAACACCTTCAAGAGAATAAAAGAAACAAAATAAATTCAAATTCATGTATTTCTATGAGAAATCAATGTTAAGATAAAGAATGATTTTCTAAGATCTCAAATTCAACTTTTTACCAAAACTGATTACTCAAATGGTATACTTTATTTCTTAGAATTTTTTTTTTTTTTTGAGCAATCAATCATACTTATGATAAATAATGTTTTTGTAAGACCTCAATTTCAACTTTTTACCAGGACTAAGTGCTCCTTTTAGCTCTGAGATCAAGAAAACCAAAGAGATGGCATATGTGAAGGATGCCAACATATCTATGCGGAAGCATAACCACTCAATTGCACCAGAGAAATAAAACTTGGGCCGTGAATATTCATCCACCAGCTTTAGGTTTGTGCGTATAAATCTCTCTTCTTGATTAAAACACCGGATTGTGGTTGAACCTAAAGTAGATTCAGAAAAATGTTGTATAATTGGAGCTTGGCATACTCCAAACAACCGTGACAGTTCTCGTGCTGCAGCTTTGTAGTATTGCTACCAAACAAGGTTCATAAAAAGGAGATTAAGTATAATGTAAGAAAAAAAAAAAAGTGTGAAATGAATATATAGTTAGTGAAAAATTGATATAATTTTTTAAGGGAATATTCTTAATTAGGGGCTGTTAATGTTTGGATTGTTGATAATGACACCATCATCATGAATGAAACTATAAGAAAATCTTTCATTTTATTTTATTTACTTCAACTATTTTCTTTTCAATAGTTATTATTTTCTATTTTGTTAGATGTTGATTGAATTATGAATAGTACTTGTATGTTGACTATAACCAAATTTTATATCTTCATATATAAAAAATTTACTGAAAAATAATATCACTATATCTGAAGTTTTGAGGTGTTTTTCATTTTTTTTTTTTTTTATCCAAATCTTAATCATATTATCAAATTACAAATTCAATAAATAACTGCACTTACATATCCAATTTTTTGCCCAAGCAAAATTTTACTGATGATGGACTGAATAGTATAGCTTTTATCAATTCTTAGCAAAAGCACATGTATGTATAGTTTGGCGCTAGGAAAAAAAATGGTGTTGTGCAACATAGGTACTTCAAACAGATAATACTACTTTTGCGTGCTTAGTATGAAGCGTAACTTGCACACTTCACTTCAGAAACATAGAGGGATGTGAAAAAAAAAAAGACTAAAAAAAATATGGAAATATAAAAGAAATATTGAAAGGGAGGAAGAAATTATTAGAATGTATCAACTAATTAATAATGTGGCACTGGCCCTAAGAGGCCCACCTAGATGAGTTTCTATTGAGTGCCAAAATACCTGTTACATGGTAGTTTCATTGGAATTCAAATTTTGTCAATGTCGGTTGCCAAATCACCATCTATCCATCTAAAAATATTGAGCCATGATTGATTGAAAATTCAACTTTTACAAATTTGGGAACTTTAGTTAAGCCATTGAAAATACAGGAGTATAATTCCAAACATGATAGGGTCATATAATATTAGTTCCCAAAATTTGACACATGATTAATCCAATCAAGGAACATTATCCAATGGTCAATTTGAGTAAAGTATCCCTTCACACAGCCTAAAATTTTCTTGACCATTAAAACAAGGCTTTGTAATGTATATTTTCTTTTAATCATTAGTATTAAATTATAGAGAATATTTATTAATGTATCATTTACTAATTTCTATCAATTTACAACTTATCATCTGAATTATCCCTTACCAAAAAAAAAAAAAAAAACTCAAAATTATCTGATAATTCATTTTCACAATTGTTAACTATTTTATCAAAGTGCACTGCACCTAAAGTGGAAACTGTGAAAATGAATTAGTAGATAATTTAAAATTATAAATTGCTATAAATTAGTAAATGCACATTAATAAATAATTCTCTATAACATTGGCTTTTGTTTGGCTATTTATTTTCAAAACAATTTTGATAAGCAAAAAACTACAACTTTGCATTGATTTAGATGAAAATATGTGATTGTGAAAGTGTCTTTCTTGTGCGTATTATTTATAAATTTAAGAATAATATTATTGTTTAAATGTTCATTTTTACATCCCAAGTGTAGATGCATACATTGCTAAATCAATTTTTGCAAATTCAAAGTCGCTAATCAAATAAAACTTGAACCAACTTGTATTATGACCAATTAACTATGAGAAAAATATGGTTAAACTTGATTTGAAATTTCAATCATCACCAGTAAAAGTAGTTGTAGAATTACCTGGTACCAAATGCATATCACAATCATTGGAATAAAAACTATGAACATTTGCCATGCAATCTGTGACATTACTGCAGCAATTCCTAGGAATTCTATAATTGTTATAAGAAGTTCTTCAATTTGATGTGGAATGGAGGTATCAAGTGCACTTTGATCTATGGATGCCTGTATAAGAAGATAGAGATTATTCAAAAATTTAACTAACAAAATCTATGGTACTTATTAAACAAGATATTTTAGATTCCAAAAGTATTAATCATATTTACTCACCCGATTTAGAATCCTTCCACTTGGAGTAGAATCAAAAAATGATTGGGAAGCACGAAAAATGCATAAATGCATTTTGTTAAATAGAAGAGTGGCTGTCTTGTATCCAACAGTTACAATGAGCATGGATCTTATAAGTAAACAAAAAGAGCATCCAAGGGTCAAAACAACATACACAAAGATGAGAGTAGATCCTCTAACATGAGGTCTCACATCTCCTGAAACGGGAGTAGCCCACACCATCCAATAAGTACTACCTAATAGGAGAAGCTGGAAAAGAATTTGTGCCAATAATATCAATGGTACAAAAGCCCCTTTATATGCAGTGGTGACATATTCCCAGTAGATTGAAAGACTAACTTCACCCTTTTCTCGCTTTTCCTCTTGGACAAGCTGCCCTTCTGGCCTAACTAGTTTTTCTGTTTTTCTATTTTTGGTTTCACTATCCTCATCATCTTGAATAGACTTCTTGATATGCATCATATTACCATCTTCCTCACCACTAATTAAATTATCCAAAGCAATGTCAGGTTTGAAAGAATTAAGGTCTACCAAAGCTTTCTTATGTGCACCAATTAATTCCATAAAATCAGTTCCTGAACTAAGAATTTCTTCATACTTCCCTGCTTGAGTAATCCTTCCATTTTTCATAACCTGCCAAATAAAAGAATGTAAATAACCACTCTCAAACCAAGTTGAGCAACTTGAAGCAGAAGAAGAAAGATGCCATATTCTTACCAAAATAAGATCAGCAGAAGGTAAAAACTCTACTTGGTGTGTAACATAAATTACTGTTTTTGAACCTAAAATTCGAAGCAAACACTCCTGTCACAAAGGTCCAAACATTAACCTTTAGCACTAAAGAAGAAATTCCAATTACTTAAGAGACAAAGAGTTATCCAAATCGATATAAATTATTTTTCTAACTAAAGTGTTTTATGCAACTCAACTGCTTCATTTTTTTTTTTTTTTTTTAATTTAGATAGCATGATTTCATACTTCTTAGATCAAATCTAGTTTCTGGTGAACAAAATTGTGATATACGCAATGGGATATAAAGATTTAAGCCTATTTCAAAAGCTTATATCAGCATAAGCTTTTGAAATAGAACTCAACGAATAGTTACCTTATATAGATGAGCTCCTGTATGAGCATCCACTGCACTAAAAGGATCATCAAGCAAATAGATATCAGCATCATGGTACAAAGCACGTGCAATCTGGATTCTTTGCTTTTGCCCGCCACTTAGGTTGATCCCCCTATCCCCTATGATAGTTTGGTCACCAAAGGCACACAATTCTAAGTCCTTCTTCAACGAACATGCTTCTAGGATCATATCGTACCTTTCCTTGTCCATCTTCTTACCAAACAATATATTATCTACTATCTTGCCGCTTTGTATCCAAGGTGATTGTGCAACATAGGCCTTCGTCCCATTCAACTTAATAGCTCCAGATACCTTTGGCACCTCCCCTAATATGCATGAAAGTAGGCTTGATTTACCTGACCCAACAGAACCACAAATAGCCACTTTCGAACCATGGTACACTCGGAAATTAAGATCTTTCAATGTGAGATTAGGGGAATGAAGGTCCCAAGAGAAATTCCCCTTGACTGCCTCTACTGCAACTTTGACATCATCGTCTCTTGGAAGTTTTTGTACTATATTTGGATGAAAATCATCAAGATATAGGAATGAGGCTATCCTATCGATGGAGACTTTAGTCTGAACTATCATGAATATTGTGTCTGGGAGATTATAAATTGCTCCTTTCAATATCTCAAATGTTGCAATTGCAGATAGAATCTTCCCTGACTCCAATGAAATTCCCATAAGCACACAGAATCCAAAAGTAACCATAGATACAAACATGGGAGCAGACAAGTAAACAACAGTAGTCAAAGCTGATGTATAAAGTAACTTTTTTAACCATCTTGTTTCAAAGTTCCTGATGTCAATAATCATAGCCAAAAACTTCATCTCCCAACCTTGGAGCTTGAGAAATCTCATATACCTTAGAGCCTCAGTTGTCACCTTCATCCTTCGATCCTTTGAATCCATCAAACTCTCTTGAAATTTCTTTTGTAGTTTTCCCAGTGGAACATTTGCTAACATCAAAATCAATGTAGCAAAAAAAGCTACAAGTGAAGCAAGCCCAAGATACTTATACAAGATCAATAATGCTAGAACAACTTGAACAGGCACTCTCCATATATCGTGCAAGTACCAGCAAAAAAGGGCAATCCTTTCAACATCAACACTGATCAAATTAGTGTTCTCCCCAATAGTGTAGCCCAACTTTGATTGGATTGAAAGCCCGAGACCCTTTTTATAAATTATTGCAAGCAATGCAGCACGGACCCTAATTGCCATCTTTCGCAATTGAAAGAACAAATGCTTGTCTGAGAGGCATCTTATGAGTTTTGAAATAAAGAAAATAGAAACTAGCGCATAACCTTTATATTTTAGTTGGAGAGGGCTATTAAGATAGTTAACAAAGATATTAATAAGGTATGGTCCAATATAAGAAGCCAATGTGCTTACAATGTAGAATAGAGTCGTCAATAGGACTTCTTTCCACGTTAAGTGAATCAATGTCTTCACCAGTTTAAGTGTGCTTATCCGACCACCAATACCACCATCACCATCAGATTCAAGTTTATCCATAAAGCAAGAAAATATCACATTGGCACTATCACGGTTGACAAGTTGAGGAACATCTTCAAGGTCTAGTGTTTTTTTATACCCAAGTGCAAGTAAAGGGCCCATCCAAGAGAATGTAACTATACTAAGAACATTGGCATTTGCATAAGAAGTTATACCCTCTCCACCAACACATGATCCTTGTCTATCATCACTCTTGTTTTGAATGGAACTATTTTTTGAAAGAGGCTCCGAAAGTTGGACATATCCATCTTCTCGTCCATTGCTAAATAACCCAGCATAACAAAAGAACAAACCAACAATAATGGATACAAAGTTGGAGACCCAAAGTAGGAATTTTAAGGGCGAGTGTTTCCAATACAAATCAAGATGTATAACAATATAAAAACAAGACATTAGGAAGTAGAAGACCCACCAAATCCTTAGCAAAATGGGGAACTTGTGCTCATCTGAGTGAGAAAATTGGATGTGTAAGTATGCAGAGATGAAAAACCAAGTGATTGTTTTGAATGTAAAATCCAATTGGGCAACTAGCTTTAGATCGGACCAACCATGCCCATACCCCGAGAAGTAGTTTAACATGAATAGGAAAAGTTCACAAAAAGACAGACTCATGCAAGATATAAGGGCTGGCCAATGGTATAAAAAATATTTATTCTTCAATATTGGCTTTGAACTTTCAAGATTACGCATAGTGCGTCTCTTGCAAACACATGAAATAGATAAAATTAATAAGAAAATTAGGTGAGAAAAAGCGGAAAACCCGTGCATGAAAATGGTTATAGAAGATTGTGTAAAGAATAACTGGATTTTCATATTGTTCTTTGTTTCTTCAAAAGCAACCATGTTTGTTGATTTTCTTTTCTTTTGTTTGTAATTTGACGGTGTAGTTCAGATAGGTCCACTACAAAATCCTGTTAGCTCTGCCACGTTTGGAATTGATGTAAGCCCGTTTGCAAAATCGTTGTTGAAACTCTAGCATCTAATACCAGCCATTTCCACCTTATGTGTCCCAGAAAAAACGTAGACCAGTGGTGGAGTCTCGATATACCCTTAGATGTAGTTAAACCTGTTAATGAATAGACAAAACATAAACAAGAAATGGTAAAACTTTCATAGAAAAATCAAGAATGGAAGAAGTATTGTTATTAATAATTTAATCCATGTTTAATGAAGAACATCAATAAAGAGAATAGAAACTTAGTAGCAATAGATGAAACAAATTAATAAATATTTTAGGATTAATATACTAGAGAAAATGCAAAGAAAGGCAAAGAACTTCATATCATAAGAATACCCAGTGATGCATTGCAATAGATTTCTGAAGTAAAGTAAAGAAAATATAAAGAACTTTTAAAATGCCATATCAGGATACGTAATTCCAAATATTGTAGCCATAACATAAAAACAAGACTAGGTAATAGCATTTATTTTATAGAAACAAAATCATCAACATGATTTAACCATTGAATAGAACTTTCAAATGTCAGACATACAATAGCCTTTCAGCAAGGAACAATTTTTTTCTATTTGCTTGAATAGAAGAGTTGGGTCTCCAGTGCTCAGGTGCTCAGATGCTCAAGTGCTTAAGTGCTCAGGTGCTCAGATGCTCAAGTGCTTAAGTGCTCAGGTGCTCAAAAGAACAGAAGGAACACAGGAATCCCACATAGGTTCTCAGGGGGGAGAGAGAGAAAGAGAGATGTACCTTGACGAAGGCCCTTCAAATCATTCCTTTTTTCTAGATGGAGAACGTTTAACTTCTTCAATAAATCAAAAATTTCCCTTGCAACTCTTGAATGATGCACTTGGACCATAGCCTTTGCTGAGATGCCGGAGAGCAGAGGGAGTATATAACTCCTCACTCCCTTAAAAAAAGGACACTTATAGGTCGTCCGTATCCTTTAGAACGCGCGTTCCAGGTCTATTGTTTGATCATCTCCAACTAAATTCAAATGCACCATTCACGGACCCGATTAGGATTGCGCTGACTATTTTTGTAACATCCCATTTAGTTTCATTTGATTGCAAGGGAATTGAAAGGGACATGAAGGGAAAAAAATTTCAATTTTAAAAAGAAAATTTTTGTATTCATCAATCCAATATAATTGTATAAACTACTTAAATTTTTTATCATATTGAGTAATGATACTTTTTAGATGTAATTTTATTTTATTTTTCAAATTCAAAGAATTTATATAGAAAGTAAAACAAAATTTAATAATCAAATATTGAATAATTTAGAATTAATGACATAAAGATGTGGGGGTAAACAAAAGTTTTTTTCATTAGGTTTGAAAATTTCACTTCTCTCTCCTTCAACTTTCATTGCAACCAAATGGAGCCTATGAGTGATAATCATCTCTTATGCTTTAATGGTTCAATATCATATTCTTCACCCGAAAAAAAAAGAAGGTTCAATATCATAATTTTTACTCCTCACTCATCATGCTGATATGGGATTAAAGTTTGCCAGTTGTAGACCACTTGGTTGACTGATCCTGGAGCCTACTCTAGCTCGCATAACCCAATGTTCTCCCTCTCGTGATCTCCACTTTGCAGCTGCAATCACCTTTGTTCGGCAATGATATGATGCTCCACAAAAAAACCGTTCATTCAATAACTCATGACGCTTTGTTTATCTAACTCTCTTTTTCATCAGCCATCATCATCAAAATTCACATGCATGTATATGAACGTATCATCTTGAATGTCCAAATATGCCTATTGATATTTCAACAAATGTGTAGAGGACCTTGGGGTTTATTTGTCCATAAAATTCGATCCCATGCAACCTACCACAAGACGAATACTGCTATTGTGCAAACTAGAGGTTTGTTTCTAGTAGTTGGTCCTATACACCAACAACCACCTCAAACCCAGGGAGGGGATTCTGTCTTGAAAAAAAAAATCCCTTGATGGTATACTTGGGTACCAGAAATTTCTTGCTACCCATGATTGTATGCATTAAGATGGTATAATCCCCTTCTCGTATAGATTCGCAAATACCCTTTTTAATTGGAGTGGGATTCCATTTCAGCACACATGCCAATAATAGTGAAGGGCATGATAGAAACAATAAACAATAATAAATCAAGGAGATACCTAATTATAAATAATTCGATCTGGAAAGGGGAAGCTTAATGAGGAAGGATGAATCGGATTCTCCATTCACTCACCCAAACTCCACTACTCTAAAACTTTCAAGTATTTGATGCGATGCCCAAATCAATTTGCATGATCAGTATGTGGTCTACAACTTCTTAGGCCAAAGAAAAAGAGAGAGGGACAGAGGGTTAAGTACTGTTTCCCAACCCAGACCCATAATTCAAATCCGATTTGTAGGCAACTCATGATTGATGATCCTAATCAAATTCATTAGGTAAATAGACAGATATCAGTGTTAGATGTGCCTCGCTTGAGCCCTTAATGGTGTTAAACCATACTGGATCACAAAAATTCCACCTTAACCCGACCCGACCAGAAGATAGTGGAGGATTGAACCAAAGCCACTTGTCTCAATGGTTAACCATGCAGTTCTTTGGAATCAAATCCTATGCCTTCCCCCTTCTTTTCCTTCTAACCCTCCAAATCATTCACCTCTAAGGAATCAAATCCTATGCCTACACCCTTCTTTAATTTCCTTCTAAACCTCCAAATCATGCACCTCTAAGAAAAAAGAAATTTAAAAGCCAGGTGAGATCAATGTTGTTGGATCATAAAGATTGAAAGTTCAAGAAGGGAAGTGTCGAAACTCTTCCAACCATTAATTATTCTCATCTATGAGAAAAAGGGCCATCACCCATTTCCCATTTTGCAAACTTAAACACCTTCACATGTTATTATCAAAAAAAAAAAAAAAAAAAAAAAAAAAGAAGAAGAAGAAGAAGAAACCCTAATTACATAAGTCACACATGAAGATGAAACAAAGAAAACCAAGCCTTATACATCAACACGGCACTCTGGGTTTCCAAGCAAAGGCACTTGACCAGCACAATCCTCCTTGAACCCAACCAACATCTCACATTTTACATAAATCCCATACCTTCTACTCCAAAAAACTCCAGCTTTCCACCTTAGCTCCCCCAATAACACCAACCTGAGAGCCACCACCCCATAATTCTCATCCACCACCAACCCATTCGTTGTATCCGATGACACCGGCACATCTCCTCCTCCGAAAATCGGCGACATCACAACCGTGCTATGCGGGTCCTGGAATAGGGGCTGTAGCTCAACTTCCGTTGTTATGGCCTGGTTATGATAAGAGACGTATGCAGAGAAGTGATCGTAGTAGATTGAAACACGGCTGTTTGGGTTGTGTGTGATGATTGTGAACTGCATGTTGGTCGATATGAATGATGGTGTGGACATGTTGAGGCTGTAGATGGATACGCTGGAGACTGCGAAGTGAGGTTTGTGGGGACGATAGACGAGCCACACTGTAAGAGCTGTTACACCGGCAAGGAAGATGAAGACACCGAGGAAAGTCCAGAGAGAGAGGCGGGAGCGGTTGTGTTGGTGAGTAGAGCACTGGCAAGGGCCTTTGAGATTGCATTGGCAGGTCTGGTCAGCCATGGAAGGTGGTTTTTCACAGACACACAGAGCGGAAGAGAGAATGAGAGAGAGAGAGGTTTAAGAAGGAAGTAAGAAGAGTAGGTTAAGGGTTGTGGGGGTTGTGTGGTTGTGGCATCTTGGCAAAATGAATGGGAGTGAAAAGGCTCAAGAGGAAGAATCTTCATGCCAATTGGTAGAAAAGGCAAAGGAGGGTGAGAAGAATAGTCTTCCAAAAAAAAAAAGCTTTTTGCTTCTTTTATCTCATATTGATATTCTCATTCAACAAATGGGCTCTCTCTCTCTCTCTCTCTCTCTCTCTCTCTCTCTCTCTCTCTTTTCCCAACATATCCTTTCTAACCACTGTGAAGCATCCGACCCCAGGGCGCAAGTTAATGTGGTGGGATACATGTTCGAGTCCTCTAGCTATTTGGTGG
This sequence comes from Macadamia integrifolia, assembly GCF_013358625.1. Taxonomy (NCBI): domain Eukaryota; kingdom Viridiplantae; phylum Streptophyta; class Magnoliopsida; order Proteales; family Proteaceae; genus Macadamia; species Macadamia integrifolia. Next base: position 19,097 of record NW_024868124.1, read on the forward strand.
CGTCATTGGGTGACCCAATTGTTGGCAAGCATCTTAGTTCATGTGTAGCTATTGGATGTTTTATTGGTGGCCTGGTGATTAGTGAAGATCTTAATCTAAAGAGAACTTTGTTTGTCCATGTTTTCCACGACTAAACACATTGGGAAATGATAATAGGACCAAGTAAATTTTATCAACAGCTGCCCATATTTTATTTTTATAAGAGAAATTTTATGTAAAAAGTAATATGGCTTTTACACTATCCTAGGGACCAATGGAAATGCATGTAGAAATATCAATAGAGGCAAGATTTTCTTCTATCTTTTGGGTAAGAAGAGTTATTTTGCCCTCCCATATGTCTTGATTCAAGTGTTACATTGTCTTTTAGGATTTTTTATTTTTTATTTTTAAATTATAGAAAAAAAGTTTCTTTGACACTCTGGTTCTCACAAAGACTATTATATTATTTTTTAAATGAAAATAAATGATTAAAAAAATAATTTGAGAGGGTATAAAATACCCTGCTTGCTCCCCTCCCTTTGAAAAAACTTGTTTTTTTGCCAATGAATTTAGCAGAATACACTTATGTAAGGGGAATGGCTACAAAACCAATTTCTATTCCCTTTTTTTTTTTTCACTTTTTATTTAATGCTACCAGAGGAGTTTCGTAGGTGAACCCTCAACCCTCTGCATGCAATCCCAAAGATGGAAGATTTTATGAGTCTTATATGTCACCATGACCCACTCTCCCTTCTCCAAGCTTGTACTGAAGTATCCACTTCTCTCCCTCCTTCAAACATCCAAAAAAGCTTCAGAGATCCTCCAAATCCAAGCCCAGTTGACCACCACCAACCTCATCTCCGACACTTTTGCTGCAAGCCGATTGATAATCTCATTAACTTCAGGCGCTCTAAGCATGAATTATGCAGAGCTCGTATTCTCTCAAATTGAGCATCCCAGCACTTTCATTTGGAATACCATGATCAAAGGCTATATTGAAAGCTCGAATCCTTGTCGTGCTTTCCATTTCTATTGTCAGATGCTAGGAAAGAACGTGTTAGGAGATAACCACACGTACCCATATGTGCTTAAGGCTAGTGGGATGATGTTGGGTTTAAATGAAGGGAGGGAGATTCATGGGGAGGTTTTGAAGAGAGGGTTTGCTTCTGGTTTGTTCGTGAGGAATGCTTTGATCAGTATGTATTGTAGGTGTGGTGATATAGTTTGTGGGCGGACATTGTTTGATGGTTTTCATAATAGGGATTTAGTTTCTTGGAATTCAATGATCAGTGGGTATGTGAGGTGCGGGGAGATGGATGAGGCGCAGAAAATGTTCGATGAAATGCCAGAGAGAGATGTATTTACTTGGGCCATGATGATTGATGTGTATGGGAAGAAACTTGGTGATATTAGTCGTGGTCGTGAACTGTTTGACAGAATTCCTGACAGAGATGTGGCATGCTGGAATTCAATGATAGATGGGTATGTGAACCATGGAAAAATGGTTGCTGCACGTGAACTATTTGAAGAGATGCCCAAGAAGAATGTGGTCTCTTGGAGCATCATGATTGACGGCTATGCCAGGTTTGGGAACTCGAAGGAAGCCTTGAGTCTCTTTAATCAGATGCTTCACCATGGAACAAAACCGGATAAAATCTCTACCATGGGTGCGATATCGGCTTGTGCTCAATTGGGTGCACTTGATCATGGGAGATGGATACATACCTATATACAGAAAAACAAAATTATATTGGACATCATAGTTCAAACTGCTCTCTTGGATATGTACATGAAATGTGGGAGCCTGGAGGAGGCACGCATGATGTTCCAAAGCATGCGTGAAAGGAATATTATTTCTTGGAATGTTATGATAGCAGGACTTGGGGTTCATGGCTTTGGAGAAGAAGCTGTTGAGCTATTTGCTCAAATGGAACTGCAAGGAACGCCAATGGATGATTTGATATTCCTGAGTGTTTTAACTGCCTGCAGTCATGCAGGCTTGGTAACTAATGGTTTGGATGTTTTCAAGAAGATGGCTAGTGTTTACGGTATCAAGCCTAAGCTTGAGCACTATGGGTGCTTAGTAGATCTTCTTGGTCGCGCAGGACAATTAGATGAAGCAAGAAATGTCATAGAGTCTATGCCCATGGAGCCAAATTCAGCCTTGTGGGGATCTCTTCTTGCAGCCTGCAAAACTTATCACAATGTGCCTCTTGCAGAAGTCTCAGTAGGGAGGTTGGTGGAGCTCAAGGCAGATGACTGTGGGGTGTATGTTATCTTATCAAACATCTATGCTGAAGAGGGGATGTGGAAGGATGTGTTGAAGGTGAGGAAGCTTATGGGTGATAGAGGGATAAAGAAGGCAGCTGGGAGAAGTGTAATTGAGGTTGATGGTGAGGTTGAGGAGTTTGTTAATGGTGAGAGGTCTCATTCTTCAACTGAGGAGATAGATTTGGTGATCCGTAGCTTGTCCATGATGATACTATCTGTAGGATTGATAGTTCCTTGAGATGAAGAATACTAATTATACCTCTTGTCTACCTACATGGACTGCTTTTTCTTAGACATCCTAGATGGACGCACAGTCTGTCAAACGAAGAGAAGCAAGCTGGGGAGGAAAGTGCAGTAACCACTGCAATATCAGTTATCAGAGATGGTATTTTCATAAATCCGTGTCCACTAGGCAAGGCAATAAGGGATTCATGAGGTCAAGCGATGCCTTGGGTTTCCCCTGCAAGCTGCAATTAACCAAGCTCCGTGTTGCAATCTCAAAAGCAGGGAATTTGTGGTGTAGGCTATCAGAAAACTCATAATCGTGATACTTTGGATAAACCACTTTTCCATCAAGGGCTACAGCAGACTTTGCAACTGAAGTGGGGTCAAGCTTGGTTGTAGCTGCATGTTTTTAGATTCAGACTAAGTGATAACCATGATAAGCTCTTCTATTTATGCATTCCATAGAAGAGTTCGAACCAATTTGTCTGCAATGGATCCAAAGTTAAGGGGAGACAGCTAAGAGAAGAGCAGGGCTTCTGCATACAACATATTGTTGTCAGAAACGCACTGTAAAAGATTCACACTGGAACTCTTTTTGCATTTCCATGAGACTTTATTGGGGGAGAGAGAGAGAGAGAGAGGGAGGATTTTATATTGCTATTTTAGAGTTTTATTTTTGAGGTCTCACTTGGTGTAACCATGGTTTGTTTCACCTCATTGATGATGTTTTGGCTCATATGCAAAAAGGTTTCTCTTTTACGTCACTTTGGATTGTGCCAATTATCGTCATGCATGGTTACAGAGAGATTCCCCCCTTCAATTATTTTAGTACTCGAGAATGGGTTTTCCACTTTGAGTCTACACTGATTTGGGGAGAAAAAAAAAATAATAGCTCTTAAAAGAAGTCTGCATTTTGTTATTGCCCAATACAGAAGCTTGGAATCTCATACATCTTAGACATTGGATGTGAAGTTAAAATTGCCACAGTTTGTCTGGCTAAACAGCAGTGAGGAACTAAACCCAAGCTTTGATGAAACCAGATCAAACTGCAACAGGTTGTCCTCCAACTGATACCCTCCAATTACAATTGAAGTTCTGGGCCTTTTTCCCCCATCCACAAATCCAAGACACAGCACACCATCCTTCACACTTACCATCGAGTTAGCCCCAAAGATCCTCCAAAACACTGCCTCACTCTGCAACGCTAGATCGATCGTGGGCACAGCTGGTCCCACCCGGGTACTCGCTATGTTCTTTGAGCTGAAGCAATCTCCAAAGGGAGCCACAGATGCCACTCTCTTGATCTTCATTGAAGCTGCCTTTGTGGAAAAAGCATGGATAAGCGCCTTATAGATTGAGGTTTCTAGAGTGGTATAATTTGTCATTGTGCTGATCTTGGTGCCACCATACCCATCTTTGTCGAAGGATAACAAAGATGTTTTCATGGGGATGGCTGTGCCATCGATTTTGATGGATTTCACTCCAATGAAGTACTCATCGGAGGGTTCACCCTGTGTGTACACTGGTGCCGTGCTGACCGGATTAATGAGCAGAGGAGTGTACATGAGAGACTTAGACAGATCAACATGGTTGGGTAAGAAGGCATAAGGTCCATTCCCAAAGAACATGACTCCCATGGCAGTTGTTGAAGATGGCATACAAAGAGCGAACTTATGAGCAATCTTAAAACTAGATGTGATCTGTTTGTGCAATGCTGTTTCAGTTCTTGCAAGGCCTAGCATTCCCTTGGCCCCTTTGGCCAGGCCTTGCAAAAGGAATGTAGCTCCACAGGTGATTGGGAATCTGCGCATAAATGCGAGATGACCAGGATTCGATCCATCAGTGGATGGTACAGCAACAACATCCTCACCAAGCCCTGCCGCCAAGACACTATCAACGAGGGGGTAGTTCTCGGCAACTACACCACATGTGTTGTTAGTGCATCCAGGCCGACGAGGTCCATTGCAACCAGTGCAGCTACCGCCTTTGGCAAGCTTGCATCTATTGGAGCCGCAAGGGACCGGGTGGTACGTGGATGACACATAGCCGGAATCACAGTCGGCCCAGATGTATTGGCCACCAAGATTCACAACCAGATCCACAGAGACAAGGGGAGTTCTTGTTTTGATGCTGGTCACATACTGAAGGGTCTTGGCATCCTTGGTCACTGCCAGGAGCATCTCTTTGGGCTTTACTGCATCTGAGAAAGAGATGAGAAACAGAAACAGAGAGCATAACAAGATGGAATGAAAAGAAGCAGCCATGTATGGGAATTGAATTGAAGAAAATCACACTTGAGTGATTGCAGAAATCCACCAGGTCCTTAAATAGTGAACCAAAGATAATAGCCAGCTCAAAAGCCAAAGCTGTGAATCAACCCAGGTCGTCTTTCAATAGTGAACCACCTATGTCCTCTTTAAATATAGTGAACCAAAGATAATAAAAGCTTAGAAGCCAAAGCTGCTTCGCTCTTTTTTGTTTCTTTAGTATCCACTTGAACTGTTATCATTGTAAGGGTGCTTCTTGTGGATTTCTTTGTGAGGCAAGTCCATTGGAAACGCAGAGAATTGGATTTTAAAATTTACAAGAGTCCAGGTCAGGTATGACGGGCTTTGCTTTACTCAACTTTGGGAGTTTAAACTACTCTACAATGAGCATGGCAAGCAGTCGGCGGTGCTACCTACCATGTGAGAAAAACTTAATAAAATAATTTTTTTTTCCGCCACCATCATACAATGTGAAGAAAAACAGAAGTCAAGAGCATTCAAGGTTATGTTTGATAATCAAGAATAGAAAAATAGTACAAAAGATATAATAAGATAAAAAATTATGAATACATAATGATTTTTTTCGTGTCTATTTCTCTTTAAATTTATATTTTTTTCTTTTCTTGGCTTCCAAACAATAGCTCAAGGGATCACAGCAGCGGTGGAAAAATGATACGCTGTGGTGGAGGATGTGTCTGGTTCCTCTACTCTGGTGTCTCTCTTGCCAAATTATGCATTGAGTGTTGTGGCCGTGGTGGTCCTTTAATCACTTCTTGACATTTCTATGTGGACAAAGTTTTGCTTTATTGATGGCTGATCGATGGAACAGTGCAGATATGATCCCACTCTTTCCCCACATCTTTTCCCCTATTGTTTGTGATCACGATGGGCTACGATTGTGGTTTTAGGAAAGCTTGATCCTCTAGATTGTATAATAAGTATAAGCATTTTAATCTTGGGTGTAGTGAGAAAAATATGATATCAAGCTGCTTAAAAGTAGAAGAAACCATTGAGAAATTGGATCTTATTTATGAATTTAGTGGGTTTTTTGGGTTTTCTTCCATACGGAAAAAAAAAAAATCAAATGACAGACAGGGACTGAAAATGCCAAAATTCTGAGATGAAGAATTTGAATTCCAATATATATATATATATATATATTTTGGCCATCAAAATGAGATAATTAGTGACTTAAGACTTTAGAGGTTTATTCCAATAGAAGTGACAGTTCTGAGTACTAATATTTCTCTGAAGGATGAAACTAGGGTTAGATAAATAGAATGTCAAAACCAACCAAACAATGAATTCGAAGCTAGGGTAAGGGATGAATCAGATCACTTGCCACCAAGAACAATGGGCCTTTTTGGATCTAATAAAGTTCTAAGCATAAGAGAAATGGTTGGGATTCAAAGGGGAAGCAAGCCATTCCACAATATCACTACTACCCGGAGGTCTAGTGGTGACAAGGGATGAAGTTACAAAACTAGACCACTTGCCACCAAGAACAATGGGCCTTTTGGATCTGATAAAGTTCTAAGCAAAAGAAGAAGAGAAACGGTTGGGAGAGGAAGCAAGCCATTGCACAGATCACCACTACCCATAGGTCTACCGCTGGTGACAAGGGATAATATTTTGAAACTAGACTACTAGCCACCAAGAATAATGTGCCTTTTGATCCAAGCGGAAGCTATAACGCCCTGACCCGTTAACCTTGGCATAATATTGTCCTTTTTAGCCCATGAGCCTCAAGAAGCACAAGAGATTTCTGAAGCCTATTTGAACCTATATCATAGCATTATAATGGATTTGAAATTACATAAATGCCCCCATGATTTTTTTATTTATTTAACTACTTGTAATATACCATGAATTTAATGAGGGATATTTTAGTATCACAAATACTATGTATAAAATTATTATTTTATCATGTTATTATGATAGAACATCCTATTTGAAATTGAAATATCCATATCCACAGATTCTAATAATTTTAGGAAATCAATTTTTTCGAATTTGAAATCACCTAATTAGTCAATTGTGCGGTTGGCTAAGATGAGTTGCAACTTGCTAGTGTCAGTCATGGGTTCTGAACCTGGTACAGTATAAAAACCCACATCAGACTGGGGGTCCGGCTTTTTGAATCTTGACCCAGCCTTACATTTTGGGGATTGCCGGATTGGGACAAGTGTTGCGGAAGGGGACAGGTGGGTAACCTATAAAATGCCCAACCGTTCTCTCTCTCTCTTCACTTGCACTTCTCTGTCTTCTCTGTTTCATGTTTGCAACAACATTTTAAGTTCAGGTATGTGACTTACTCCCTTAGCCATTTTTTTTTCCTTTTCAAATCTTACTGATGTGTTCTTGATTGTGCTATGTATGTAAGAATTGTGATTGTTGTTTTATTTTGTCTCAGAAGTTCTATAGAAGCAATCAAGGTCTCTGTTTAGATTTTCTGGTTTCTGAAATCCCACATTTGATTTTATCTTAAATCCTGCATTTCTGGTTTCTGAAATCCCCCTTTTGAAAATTTGATAAGACCACACAATGTATCTCTCGAGATTCATCACTGAAGAAAATTGGATCTTATGCAAACTGCATCCAGAACTACTCATAGGTCAAAAATTTCTCTTGCTTGGTTGAAAAGGGGGTAAAATGAAAAAGAAAATCAGAAAATTATTTCGAGGACCAGTTTAAGTCCAAAATATAATTGTCTTCTCTGCACACACATCTTTAGAATAACCTGTGTCTCGACTCTTGAATGCTATTTTCGGAAAATAACATATTTGCCTTAACTTGGAAACAGCCTCTCCTGCAAAGCAGGGGGTAAGGCTACATACATTTGCCCCTCCCAGACCCGGCAGTAGCGGGTGCTTTGTGCACTGGATTGCTCTTATTTAACATTATTTGCCTTAACTGGGAGTCCTAAAAGGGTGAAAAAGGGTACGTGAACACTTGTTGTAAGCATTTGGAAGTCTAAAAATGATTAGTATTGAAATATGTGAATAAAGAAGAAATTCAAGGATATCGAGAGTCTGGTGGCATTGTGTTGCTTATTTTCAATAGAAAAGCTTCAGCATGTATTGAATAAACTGTGGACTTAAATTTATTATATGGTAAGAAGAATAGAGTCATTTTTATCTGGTGGAAATAATAAAACATAGAAAGAACTAGACTGGCTATTCATGGTTCTCAAGACAGTAGCTGTAATTTATTACAAGAACAAGACGAAGTCATTGAGCTAGAGTAAGATCCAGGGTAGAGCTTCAAATCAAGACCCTTGAAAAATTAATGAAAATTGTGAGGAAGTTGAGAGTAAAACAGTTTGAGGTTTAACTTGAATCCTGTCTACATTTTAGAAGCCGAATGGCTCAAAGAGGGAAAAATTTGTTGAATAAATTAAGAATCTTTTTTTTGCTTATGTTTTTTCATCTCTATAAATATATTTGTTGATTTTGTTCCCTTCTGTTTTTTCATATCATAGCAATGTATGAGAATCTAGCAGCTCAGCCTGTGGTTCCAAGACCACCCTTGATTCCCCGACCCAATCCTTTTATGAATGCATCATATGAAGCTGGTTCAGGACTCATCCGAAGCGGACTTGGAGCATATGGAGAGAAAATCTTGGGGTCGAGCTCTGAATATGTGCAAAGCAATGTAGGTAGTATATTGTGGTTGGTTGCAACATTACTTAATTTGAAGTTAAAAATAAAAAGAAAAATCTTACACGCTTATCATTCCCTATATCTTTATACCATGTTTGGTTTTCTTATTTCAATGAAATTGTTTCATTTCCAACTCCACCAGCACTTGTATATATGACCGATGTTCAGAAATGGACTCGTCTTGACTGTTACTTGTTTCTCATTAAAAGTTGGATATGCAAATTTATCTTTGCTAAAGGAAACCATCATTAGTATTGTTATTTTCCTCTTGACAAATAGACCATTTCTGGTGGGACTACAAGCACTTAAATGCTTAGCCAAAGCAGAATGGAACCACTGCAACTGAAAACAAAGTACAACCTTCACAACTGGTTTCATATTTTGTGTTTTCAGGTGTAAACAATCATGACCTTCTTGTCCATGATGAATACCAAAATCTTCTCCCTTGTCCCCTGCCCAACCCACCCAGATTGCCTTTGAACAACCATCTGCGATGGTACAATTGTTATCCAACTCTTGCATTGATCAGAGCCCATAATTCATACCAAGTGGCTAGCCATAACAGTTTGAAATTTCAAGCAAATTTATCAAAATTTGGTAAATATTCAATCACTTATGTTGTCTGCATCTGAGTCAAAACCCAAAAGGGCACAGGTAACTTATGGGACCTCAGATTCTGGTTGTATGCTTCATGAGTGCAATAAAGCAAATCTTGTTGATAGTTGTTGATGGGTTCTTTATGCACTAATTGTTCGGAAATGAGCAGATAAGCAGGTATTTCTCCGATCCCCAATATTATTTCCAAGTGAATGACCAGTATGTGAGGAACAAATTGAAGATTATTCTATTTCCATTCCTACACAGAGTAAGCAAGAACTATCTTGATATTCTTCCAGATTTATTTTTAAATGAACATTACCAAATATCCAGCCCTGTTCTGTGTTTCTTCCAGGGACACTGGACGAGGATTACTGAGCCTGTTGGTGGCAGGCTGTCGTATAAACCACCCGTCTATGACATAAATGCCCCGGACTTGTACATTCCCTTGATGGCATTTGTTACTTATGTTGTTCTTTGTGGTTTCTCATTGGGTCTTGTTGGGAAGTAAGTCTGATCAGCTTTATATATTTTAACAGGTTCATTCGCGTTAGCTTTTAAATTTGACCTCCTAAGTGTTGTAGCTTGTCCCTCATATTTTCCAGGTTTAGCCCTGAAGCTTTAAGTTTGCAATTCACAAAAGGATTATTAGGGTGGTTTCTGCAAGTTCTGGTACTCAAACTATCAATGTATTCATTGGGAGGTGGGGAAGCACCTTTGCTAGACCTTGTGGCATATGGTGGATATGCTTTTACAGGTATGTGCCTAGCTGTACTAGGGAGGATCATGTGGAGCTATGCATACTATTTCCTAATGCCATGGACATGCTTTTCCATGGGTGTCTTCTTGGTGAAGACAATGAAGCGTGTTCTGTTTGCAGAGATAAGGAGTTATGATTCAAGCAAGCATCACTATCAGTTGCTTTTCATGGCTTTAGTGCAAGTCCCTTTTTTCATCTGGCTTGGCAATATTGGGGCATGATTTTTAGTGTATATTTTAATTTTGGATCTATTTTTATGTTAGTTTTACAAATAATGATACTATTTTTTACTCATGGCACTATAGAATTCTCTTTCACAGTTTTTAGAGAGAGAGAGAGAGAGAGAGAGGCCAGATTTGACAATTTAATTAGCCAGTATAAATTTGGTTGTCTAATTCCTGATTTAGAAATGGGAGTGGAGCTGATCTGCAGATAGATTGTTACTTAAACGTATGTTAATAATTGAATATATCAGCAAGAAGGGTATGCAGAATGCTATGAATTAAATGAAGATTCCATGATCTATAACAAATAAGATGCTCTACCTTGGTAAAGAGTGGGTTAGGATGGATAGGAATTAGGGGTGTAAAAAAAGCCCGATCAACCTGAACCAACCCTGGCCCGCCCTGGGCCTGAACAGGGCTTGGGCTGAGATTTCAGCCCATAGGAGTGGGTTAGGGTTGAGATTTTCAGGCCCATGGCAGGGTTGGGTTGGGCCTAGGTTGAGGTCTCAACCCAACCCGACCCGACCCAACTCAGTTCAACCCAACCATGTGTATTAAGTATATAATCATATAAATATGCTAATAATTATTAATGGGTACTTGTAGAAAAAGGTCATTCGTTTTTCACCATCACCACATATATAAAAATTTTGATCTTTGGCCTCTGCAACGCATCAAGATCAAGCAACCAAGTAACCGATAGTATTGGGCTGGACTGAATTGGGTTAAACCCAGCCCAATTAGGATCCATCAGGGCTGGGTTTTAAAAAACCCAGCCCAACCTGGCCCATTGACACCCCTAGGTCACAGGAATTAGGTATGCTAAAGTTCTGTTAGTTTGGAATACATGGATATTTTCCAAATATCAAAATTGTCCATCAGGGCTAAGTTGGATTGGGCTAAACCCGACAAGGTTGGGCCTAGGCTAAGATATCCAAACCCGACCTAGGGCTGGGCTTGGGTTGAGTTAAGAGACCTTAGGGTTAGGCTGGGTTTTTTAAAATCCAGCCCAACCTGGCCCATTGACACACCTAGGTCACAGGAATTAGGTATGCTAAAGTTCTGTTAGTTTGGAATACATGGATATTTTTCCAAATATCAAAATTACTCTTGTATCCAATTCGTCAAAAAATTAAAAATTAAAAATTAAAAGTAAAAAATAAAAAAATATTTGAGAAATTACAGTGCCACCCCCTGAATTTTGTTCATAAATCAACGCCCTCCTCTGAGTTTTCAAGAATGACACGAACACCCACACCGTTAGTCTTCTGTTAATTATTAATATGAAAGACTATTATACCCTCACTTCAAATATCCAATTTATAGCCCTAAGTAAAATGACTATTTCACCCTTTAGACATCTTCAACATTAAACTTCCTTTGGGAAGAAAGTTAAACGTTAGGGCTCCGGTGAACTTGAATCTACCAATTCTCCGGCGAACAGCAACTACTCGACGAAGATTTTACTCTAACCCCCCAGCAAAGGTAAATCTTCATCTTGCAAATCCTAGATCTCTGCCTATCTTATTTTCTGGTGAAGATTCTCTCCCACCCATCTCTCTCTAGTCAGTTCTTCCATCTTGCAAACCCTAGACATTTGCAATTCTCAATTTGAAGCCCCTACAATTTGCTACGATTTCTTATTGTGAAGAAAAAGACAACATTTTTAGGTCTGAAATTGGTAAATCCTTCAATTGCATTTGATGTTTCACAAATTCCCAGTATACTGTATTTAGGTCTTTTGTTCTTTTATTGCATTAAGGTTAAAATTGCTCAGAATAACCTTCTGCAATGAGATAGATATTGATGCAAATAGGAGGCTTTTGCTTTCATTTGGTGTCTTGTTTTAGGGAAGGGCACAATTATTCATTGTGATTATTGAATCTTTTAGTCACCGAAGCAGATAGGATCATAGATCCATATTAAGTAGTTTCATGGAAGTATTGGTAGGTGGAATGGATTGAGATTTGAGAGTGAATATTTGGGTACAAATTTTGAGGGTCCATTCATATTCATATTGCTGAAACTCTTGGTTTAACCTGGATTACCAATCTAACAAAGGGAAAACCTTGAAACTTGAAAGAACCCACTGAACTTTTTGTTTCAGTGATATTCAATCTGGAAAAGTAAATGAATTTGCATTCAATGCAAATGGAATGCTTGGTCTTAAACTGTCTGAAACAGTTGAATTTGCATTCTCGGACTGCCATTGAAGCTTTTCGGACTACTCGAGCTCCTTTCCAAGAATGGGACGGGAGAGAGAGAGAGAGAGAGAGGGGTGATCGTAGCTGGTAGGATTGCTCAAGCTCCTCTCCAAGGTTGTGAAGGTTGTTGGTCGCTGATGTCCTCTAGTTGTGAATGTCTATGGTCGGCTAATAGCTAAGAGAGGTGAGGAGAAGAAGAGAGGGCTCTTAGGTTTTAATCAAGTCCAGGGCAAATGGATAAAGTCACACTAAATGGGGGGTATTTTGGCCATTTTCTAAAAAATAATAATAGTTACATCATCACTTAATGGTTTAAGTGATGATGTGGGTGTATGTATCATTTTTCAAACCTCTAGGGTAAGGGTGTCAATATATAATCGAATCGAATCACACCGTAGTAAATTGATCCGGTTTTGATTTTATAGGCCATAATTCCGGTTTGGAATTGAACCGAACTGGAAAACCGATGGTTAACTGGTACTTAGTATTAAAGACTTAAAGTGTTTTGAATTTTGATGAATCTCTACGAAAAAAGGGGGAAAAAAAAAATAAAGTACTAACCGAGAAGGGAGCTTCACTTTCACACAATCACACTTACTTGATTTTCTAATTTCTAAGATCATAGTTAATTAGTTATAATATGTGAAGTCTTTTACATAGAAAGTATATTGTCCTTGGCAAAATAAATGTATATTGTATTAACTCTTTAGGAAATTTCATAAATGTATGATTCACACTAGTTAGGATGCAAACAAATTTCTAAAACGATACTATTAACCCCATGTAAATCGGTTGTGAATCAAATAACAAAAATCGATTAAGAACCGCTAAAACAGAAATCAGATGAAAACGATTCTGATTTCACCTTATTCTTATCCGGTGCGATTTTGATTTCACCTTATCAAAATGTAAACCAAACTAGAACCGAATCGAATAACCCAAACCACACCGTTTGACACCCCTACTCTAGGGGTAGTTCGTGTCATTCTTAAAAATACAAGGGAGGGCGTTGATTTATGACCAAAGTTTAGGGGGTAACAATGCAATTTTCTCCAAATATTTTGATGTCAAGTATGATGGATCTCACAATGTTCCAAATCCATGAACACCTAACCTATTTACAGTTTAGGAAAATGAACTCTTCTTGGAAGGGTCGCATGCTTCTCTCCCCTGTGAAGTGATATATTTGTCTCTATTATGGGAGTAGAGAGATAGATGAGGGAAGTGCTGACATATACTACACTCGCGGACAAAAAACTCAATTCCTCATAGTTTTTGAAGAAGGTGTAAAATATTTGGCCTTTTTAACACTTGAGCTCCAAGCTTAGAGGGTTGAACAAACAAATCCTATCATCAATTGTGAACTCTTTAACTTATGGAGAAAGGTTTCTCCACCATGCATAAAAGGTCATCACACCATTTTATGATTGACAAACTTCCATAGGATTTTAGCATGTTCTCAAAAGTACTTCGCAGATATCCTTTCGTATGCAACTGAAATCTTGTGGTCAAGAAAATTTCTCTTCATCTTGGCTTAGGAAAAACTCTGTATTTAACTTGATATTTGAATATAAACATTTGGGAAAAATCTAGCGCGGGTTGACTGCAATTGACCGCAAACTCGAGACATTTCAGATCCCAAAGCAGATATTTCTGGATTTTTTCCCTATTGTCTTGTGGGGAAAAGACTGCCAAAAATAAGAAAGAATTGTGGGGAGAAGTCTCCTACTATGGCAACAGCTCCCACCCGTGGCCAGCCAGCTAGTTGGGCTCTTCTGTTTTTTTTCCCCACGTCGCACTATCAATTCTCTCAACCAAACCATGTCTCCACCAATTTTTTCCCTCTTATATCTATTGGCATGTTGCCACATGGTACAAAATGATAGGTTTTACTCTTCTAATGTAAATCAATATATCAAATGCCACATCAGCTAAAATAATGTCAAAAAAATTTTTTTTTTTGAAACATTAGATTGGAAGTACATTACTATACTATAGCATCACATGACTACAAGACTTGAAGATTACTAGAAGACAGGAGAATTACATACTTAGAGGAAGCCACTAGAGATCCTTGAGGATCAGAGAGGGAAGGTGAGATGGGGGCAATAAGGAGGGAAGTGAACCCCAGCCAGGAAAGAGAGAGAATATCCGATTCTTTGCATCTTCCAAATATCCAATGGTGTTGTAACATCCATCACTGTGTTGGTGTAGAGCAAAAGCCCGCATTGCAGTTACACCACGAAAGCCATATATTGTTTAATTCACTTTTTGCCCTAGTCAGGAGACTTAGGTGGTGGTTGCTTTGATTTGAAGAGTCGGCATCTATGTGAGGAGGTTGTAGAATGAAATCGTGTCATATACAAGTATGTGTGGATGTATGTGTGTATGAATAAGTATTGGTCATACATTGACCAGACCAACGCTCAAATAGATTGGTCGCTCGGGGAGGGGGGATTTCTTGTCTTTTAATTGTCTTCTCCTCTTCTTTGCATCAAAATATTGGAAGACAATAAAGTTAGATATGAATCCTACATATAAGTTCATTGAATTTTTATAAATGATATATACGTGCGCATTTTCACAATTGTGATTGGCTTCTGCATTTTCTTTATTGTTAAATGATTCCATATATGTTACTGAAAAAATTATTCCATATAAGCATATTTTGTTAAATCAATTATATTTACCTTTCATGCTCGGTTTTACCCTGTTTGCAATAAAGTAGTTGCAGCCCTTCTTAGCAGCCATAGAAATAGAATCTTATGGGGAGGATTGAAAAATACCTTTGTAAGGTGGAATTTTCCACCCTTGCCCCTGAGATTCTATTTCTCTTGCTTCTAGACGGTAGCCAAGTTTCATTCTTCAAACACAAACCACCATTGACTCAAACAAGCATTCCCCCCAATTTTTCATATTGAAGACTTGCATTTAATGCATTATTTACAGTTGGCTCCATAATTGTCCTTCAAATTGATAGTTTATTTCTTTGTCTTCAGGAATAATAGAAAAATCAAATTTTTTACTTGACTTGCTTTGAGATTATTTTTTTTAACAGAACTTGAGATTAAATGTTGCCACATTTATGTTATGGATAAAGTTTTCTTTCATTGGTGGTTGAATGATAAAATTATTTAGATGTAATTTTATTACTATCCACCTTTCTCCCCCTCCTATTTTACATGATCGATAGGTCACAATGAATGAGTAACCATAGCCTTAGGAAAACTCAATACTTTATGAGAGAGATAAAACAAAAACGAAAAATTCTAATCTACAATAGTTGAAGACTTGAAGTCGTTTGAACATGGGTAATTCTGTTGTAATATCACACTTGCAAATAACAAGTTGATTATCAATAGAATAACAAGTTGATTATCAATAGTGAATGAGTGAATATTATAAAAATAAATAAATAAAAAGCAAAAATGATCCTAAATATAGTAGAATAGACGAGGGGTAAAAAAATCAGGGAAAAAAAAATTGCAAAACTTTTCTGTACCTCTGATTTCTTCCATATGGCATGCTAGATGTTTGACCCTTCTACTCTTGCTAGGTCCCACTATCAATTCTTTCAAAGAAACCCTGTCTCCCTCAACTTTTTTCCCCTCATATTTATTGGAATGTTGCGACATGGCACAAAATGATAGGTTTAATCTTTTTATATAGATCAATAAATCAAATGGCACCTCATCATGATAATCAAAATAGCCTTACAAAAGGTCAGTTAACGCGGTCTAGTCGCACAAACTCACCACCCACAGAGAGTGAGTGAGAGAGAGCGAGACGTGGTGGGTTAGTGGCAAGGTTGTGAAGAAGAGAGAAAGCAAACGAAGAACAGAACATACTATAAAATCTAGGGAAAATTACATGATTATCCACTTTTAGATTTTCTTTTATAAAATTATCCAAAAAAGTTTTGGTCAACAAAAATACCCAAAATTAAGTTTTTCTTTACAAAATTATCCATTTTAAGTTTTAGTTAACAAAAATACCCAAAATTGAGTTTGGGTTTACAAAACTACCCACTCAAAGTTTTAGTAATAAAAAAATACATGATTATATGTGAAAGATGAAGAATCACTATTTTGGGTAGTTTTGTAAACTCAAACATGATTTTTGGTATTTTTATTAACTGAAACTTTGGGTGGGTAGTTTTGTAAACCCAAACCTAATTTTGAGTATTTTTGTTAACCAAAACTTTTTGTTAGTAATTTTGTAAAATGAAACCCAAAAGTGAGTAATCATATAATTTTCCCTAAAATCTATGACTCCATAAACTCACTGCCATATGTATGGTTGGTTGCCAACCACTTTACAAGGGTGCCACCTTTTCATCTACATATCATACAAAATTAGGAGCTATTGTTATGGAAATACGTGAAGATTTTTTTTAGCGTATAAATGAAGACATAATGAACTCTCAATATCTTTTAAAAACATGATGGAGTTTTCCTAAGGTCACGTTGAATAGGAATCTGTTTAATAATCATGCCGATCATATCTAGGCTGAATTTTTCCTATCTTATTAGGTTATATTTATTTCCTCTTGCTTTCATTGTTCATCTTTCATCTCTAAGTTATGCTTTTTTATTTTTTTATTATTCTTTTTATATTTTAATCCTATTTTTCTTATTTATAAAAATAAATCTTTATGATTGATCCGATTAAATTAGGATAAATCTGAATTTATTATTGTTGTTGTTGTATATAAGCATATTTTGTTCCTTAGTTTGTTCAGCTTTCATGCTCTGATTTGAGTCAATATCGATGGCCTTTGCTCGAAGTGGGAAAAAAAATTTGACTGCTGCCCATGATGCAGTCAAGTAATACTTAATTATCCACCCGTCCCTAAGATATATTCAATTTCCCTGACTGCCGCTAAATGGCTAATACTAGGCATTATTCAAGTTTTGTCTTCAAAGCCTCACCAAGACACAAACCACCTTGAGTCAAACGAACGTGTCACTCTTTTTCTTTAGTCCTAAAGACATGCATTTAATGCCTTCTTTACAGTAGGCTCCATAACTGCCCTTGGACAATTTTAGGCACCCTCTCTACTTTCTTGTCTTCATGATTGGTTAGAAAAGCAAAACTTGTACTTGACTTGAGCTTTTACCTTACCACATTTTCACCAACCAGACAGATTTTGCCAATGAGATATTTTTGATAAAATGTTTGTGCATGTCAAAGTGATCAAAGAGATTTTTTTTTTCTAATAAAAAACTGTAAGTTTATATCAAATTCTTGATTCTTTTTAAAGATTAATTCGCTCTGATATATTTTAGTGGTGACTTGAGTGAAGAATTTTCTGAGATCTGTGATGGAAGCAAAAGGATTGGATCGATAGGCCCAAGGGCAGAGCCATCACTGATCTTGTATGAGGGTGTGGGGGTGTAAGCCCCGCGGTATAATTCAACTACGACTCAAAGGGTCGACCCACGACTTAGAGTATATAATGCATTGTTGTCTTATTACGCAAGTCATTGTATTTTAGGGGTTTTTTTGAACTAGAGTTTTAAGATGAATTTTCTTGCCACTACTTAGGTGTAATCTCTCTTCTTCACAGTGAAACATCTTCTTCTTCGCCTAAGAACGTAACACACCACACAGGTGTGTAAACCTCGTTAAATCTCTGTGTTGTGCGGATCTATTGTCTATTTATTTTGAACAATAAATATTAAAAAGTTAAAAGTTAAAAAAAAATAAAAGGGAAAGACACACCCCGATAATTATAATACAAAATATCAAGACTACATTTTCACCAAACATATATCTAAACAATGTTTTTTATAAACACTATAATTCTCATTTTTATCGGTTTTCTCATTTATGCATAAATTTTCATAATTACCAAAATATATACAAAGTTACATATATATATATATATATATTTTTATGTCATCATGTCAATCTGTCTTTTTTCCTTTTTCCACTAATTAATTATAGGAAAAATCACATGATTACCCATTTTTTGGTTTCCCTTTACACAATTACCCACAAAAAGTTTTGATTAATAAAAATACCCAAAATTAGGTTTGAGTTTACAAAACTAGCCATCTAAAGTTTTAGTTAACAAAAATATCCAAAATCAGGTTTGGGTTTACAGAACTATCCAAAATAGTGATTATTCATCTTCCACATATAATCATGTATTTTTTTATGACTAAAACTTTGAGTGAATAGTTTTGTAAACTCAAACTCAATTTTAGGTATTTTTGTTAATTTAAACTTTAAGTGGGTAATTTTGTAAAGGGAAACCTAATTTTGGGTATTTTTGTTGACTAAAACTTTTGATGAGTAATTTTGTTAAGAGAAACCCAGAAATGGATAATCATATAATTTTTTCTTAATTATATATGTTTTTTAGATAATGAAATCATGTCAAATACAAACTAATGTAATTACTTCAAAGGGGAAGGATTTGCTCCGTCGTTAGAGTGCACTCTCGAGCTTTGAATGGAGGGTATTATAGAAAAACACTGAAATCAGGGAGATATTTAAGAAATTTTACAAGACTATAGTAACCTGAATCTTAAAAGGGAGTGTCTGCGTATAGTTTCAATTTTTAATTGACGGTGTGCCAGCCTTTTCCCCATTAAAATATGTGTTTTTAAAATTTTTTTGGTCTTTCCTTTTGACTGTCACATTTGCATTTTAGTTTTAGTTCACAATGGTTGAAGGCATTTTAAACATGGGTAGTTCTCTTATTCTTGCCATGACTCAGCAAATATATGAATTAAATAATATAAAAGAGATGTACAAAGAAAGCTTCAGGGCATACCCAGTTGCTAAAATGATGCTAAATATAGTAGAACAGATTAGGAGTAAAAAATTGGGAAAATTTTGCACCTTTGATTTCTACTCACGTGACATGCTAGATAGATAATTTAAATAATTAAATGCAAAGCCAAAAAAAAAAAAAATGGACATTATATATTGGGTAGGTGTCACATTTGGATCCTAGATCCTAATACAATCTAATGTTTCATCTTGTATTGTACAATTGTTGTTTACATCTTTTATGTCTAAATTTAAATAAGAAAAAAAGATTTCTACTTCGTATTTATATGGATTCTTTCTTACCGTTTTCATATAATAAAATAGTGAGAGACACAATGACACACTCTCTCTTATTCTCATCATGTGGGGCTTATAGATGATGCTATTTTCCAATCTCTTACTGATGCAACTAGGGGTGTCAATGGGTTGGTCCAGCTCAATTTCGATCCAGGTTGAGTCAGTTTCGGTGTGGGAATGCTAAAATCGAAACCGAACCAATAAGGAAATTTTGGTTTCAGTTTTGGTGTGGTTTGGTTTCGGTTTGTCTCAGCTTCTTAAATCGATTTATAATCAGCTTCTTAAATCGGTTTGTATAATTTCCATACAAATGTATATAAAACTATGCAAAATTTGTTTTTTTTTTAATGAATTTTAGAGTGTTTCGGTTTCTTATTGGTTTAGTTTCTGTTTCAGTCCAGGCTTTGAGCAGATTTCAATTTGGTTTGGGGTTCTTCAAGTTTTCAGTGCAATTCGGTTTGGTTTTGGGGCTGCAATACTCCATACTGAAACCGAACCAATAAGGCTTTGGTTCAGTTTGGTCCGACTGTTATTGGTTCGATCCGATCATTTTTACCGGTTCAGTTTAGGGTTTGACACCCCAAATGCAACGTATAGATTCTTTCTTACACAACCCTTGTAAGAAACTCTCCTCCCTAATTTAAATAAATATTTGTGTATCCTCATATTTCTTGTTTTATTTTTACACTCTTGGTGAAATCAAATTTGGACTTAGATATTGACATAGTGCATACAGTCTTTGAACGGACCCATTCATTTGGGCTCCACTCTTCTCAATGAAGTTCGTTGGTTTGCAATGCCCCTCTTTACCGTATTGTGAAATGTCATGATAGGATTGATGTGGAGATTAATAATTTAGAGCTTTGCTAATATGATTGGCAAACTTACAAAATCAACACACCTTTGGAAGTTACCTCCATTATCCAGAAAATACACCATTTAGTACCTTACTTTTTTTAGTGCAATTTCTCTTACACGCATGTAGAGAGACCAACATCATTATTGACTTTCTATCTATTATAAGAGTTGTGCCATTTACGTGTTTGATAATTTGACCTACTTTTATTTTTTGACTCCATGACTCATATAAGTGAAAGTGAATACATTTTTTTTAATTTTTTAATTTTTTCTTTAAGAATCAAGATAATACAATGATTGATTTGTCTCTTTATCTTTTCGTTTAAATTTTCCTTAGCTTTCAAATTTGACCTCCTAAGTGTTATATCTCGACCCTCATATTTTCCTGGTCTAGCCTAGAAGCTTTAAGCCTGCAATTCACAAAAGGATTATTAGGTTGGTTTCTGCAACTCCTGCTACTCACAAACTATCAATGTACTCATTGGGAGGTGGGGAAGCACCTTTGCTAGACCTTGTGGCATACGGTGGATATGCTTTTACAGGTATGTGCCTAGATGTACTAGGGAGGATCATGTGGAACTATGCATACTATTTCCTAATGCCGTGGACATGTTTTTCCATGGGTGTCTTCTTGGTGAACACAATGAAACGTGTTCTGTTTGCAGAGATAAGGAGTTATGATTCAAGCAAGAGTGAAGGTCCCTTTTTTGATCTGGCTTGGCAATATTGGGGCATGAATTTTAGTGTATATGTTAATTTTGGATCTATTTTTATGTTAGTTTTACAAATAATGATACTATTTTTTACTCATGGCACTATGTAATTCTCTGTCCCAGTTTTGTGAGAGAGAGAGAGAGAGAGAGAGAGAGAGAGAGAGAGAGAGAGAGAGAGAGAGACGCCAGGTTTGACAATTTAATTAGCCAGTATAAATTTGGTTGCTAATTCCTGATTTAGAAATGGGAGTGAAGAGCTGATCTGCAGATAGATTGTTAATTAAAGGTATGTTAATAATTGAATGGAAAATTTACATTTATCACTCCTCGCATTTGTCATAATCACATAATCACCCTCACGTTTCGTTTTTTACATTTAAATCCAAAAAACTAATACCATGAGACTGATTTGAGATCTGATCCGTTAACTTGAGGCCTATTTTATTTAATCCCCATAATACCCTTCCCAGTTCCTCCAACCTACCAATGAACAAGAGAACTCCTGCTATGCAAACAAATGGCGGCTGCTGCGACCTCCGTTACATCTGCGCTTCTCCTTGCAGAAATCTGGCCATGCCGAGAAGATGGAGTTGAAATCGTTGGACGGAAGATCGTTCGGGAACAGTTACGACGTGCTTGGTCGATGCCATTGATGATTTCTCCGATCATTGTTAATTTATTCTGTCCCGACGAGCAGCCGCGATCTGCTATCGCTATTTGTTGTGGAGTTGTTGCAAGATAAAGATCCAATCGAGTCTGTTGTTATATGCTTCACGAAATCGAAGGCCATTTCTGGATAAATCGATTTTTCAAAAATCCCTTAATATCCAACTATGGATGAATTTAACGGAGAGAGAAAGGCCTGGAGTGATGAATTAGCGGCATAGCTTCTCTTCATTTCCTCCTACCATGTGGAAGGCTTTCTCAATATCCAATGTTGGGATTTGTAACCCTAAAAATTGAAATGCTTTGGAAGAGAGGAGATCAAAGATTGGCAGATCTGCAACAGAGTGAACAAAATCCGCTCCTGGGTTATTTTTACAATCCAGAGAAATAGAGTAAGAAGGTGGGTCGTCTTGTTTATTGGTGACGAGGTGGCCGGCCAGGGGAAGGAAGTGGATGAGGGTTTGGGAAAAGGATTCCTTAAACTGGTCGATAATGGTAATGAAAGGGTCTTTATGTTTGGGGAGGTTTGAGAAAGAGAAGACCCTTATGGATATGGCATGCGTTGAGGAAGAGAGATCCCATGGGCTCAAGTGGAAAGGCTGCGGTTGATTCGTCTGTAACGCACTCTACTATGGTTTGATGGAGCATTTTGAGATGTGCCGAGCCACTCCACCTGCAAATTTCTCTAAACTGACCCTAACAATGGATAAGTAGAAAATTCCTAAAGACTGACAACAATCTGAGGATGATCAAAAACTTTCAGAGGTAAAAAAGATAAGAAAAAATCCAAAAAAGCGTGAGAAATATAGTGTAGGAGTATTCTTCACTTCGTCGGAAAGTATTCTTCACTTCGCCGGAAACTAAAGCTCCTCCACCTTCCACGGAGAAGTTAACCGTTCCGTTGGTTGAGATTTGAAGATTTTATTTTATAAAATGTGTCAAAGGGGTAGTTAGGTCTTTTCATAATTGGTTGGGTATATCTGTGAAGGGGTAGTTAGGTCTTTTCAATTTCAAAACTAACACTAGTCTCCCGGTGTTATTTTTTGCATTTAAATGTAAAAAATGAAACGCGAGGGGGGATGATCTAATTAGGGCAAACATGAGGAGTGGTGGATGTAAATTTACCTAATTGAATATATCAGCAAGAAGGGCATGCGAAGCCTATGAATTAAATGAAGATTCCATGATCTATAACAAATAAGATGCTCTACCTTGGTAAAGAGTGGGTTAGGATGGATAGGAATTAGGGGTGTAAAAAAAGCCCAGTTAACCCGAACCAGCCCCGAACCAGCCCTAAGCCCGAATAGGGCTTGAGTTGAGATTTCAACCCATAGAGTGGGTTAGGGTTGAGATTTTCAAGCCCAAGGCAGGGTTGGGTTGGGCCTAGGTTGAGGTCTCAACCCAACCCGACCCAAGTCAATCGAACTCAACCATGTGTATTAAGTTTATAATCATATAAATATGGTAATAATTATTAATGGGTACTCATAGAAAAAGGTCATTCGTTTTTCACAATCTACACATACAAAAACTTTGGTCTTTGGTCTCTGCAATGCATCAAGATCAAGCAACTAAGTAACCGATAGTATTGGGTTGGATTGAATTGGGTTAAACCCAGCCCAATCAGGGTCCATCAGGACTAGGTTGGGTTGGGCTAAGCCCGACCTAAGACTGGGCTTGCGTTGAGTTAAGAGACCTTAGGGTAAAACCCAGCCCAACTCTAACCCTCCAACGAAGGTAAATCTTCATCTTGCAAATCCTAGATCTCTGTCTGTCTTATTCTCTGGCGAAGATTCTCTCACACCCATCTCTCTCTAGTCAGTTCTTCCATCTTGCAAACCCTAGACATCTGCAATTCTCAATTTGAAGCCCCTACAATTTGCTACGATTTCTTATTGTGAAGAAAAAGACAACATTTTTAGGTCTGAAATTGTTAAATCCTTCAATTGCATTTGATGTTTCACAAATTCCCAGTATACTGTATTTAGGTCTTTTGTTCTTTTATTGCATTAAGGTTAAAATGCTCAGAACAACCTTCTGCAATGAGATAGATATTGATGCAAATAAGTGGCTTTTGCTTTCATTTGGTGTCTTGTTTTAGGGAAGGGCTCAATTATTCATTGTGATTATTGAATCTTTAGTCACCGAAGCAGATAGGATCATAGATCCATATTAAGTAGTTTCATGGAAGTATTGGTAGGTGGAATGGATTGAGATTTGAGAGTGAATATTGGGGTACAAATTTTGAGGGTCCATTCATATTCATGTTGCTGAAACTCTTGGTTTAACCTGGATTACCAATCTAACAAAGGGAAAACCTTGAAACTTGAAAGAACCCACTGAACTTTTTGTTTCAGTGATATTCAATCTGAAAAAGTAAATGAATTTGCATTCAATGCAAATGGAATGCTTGGCTTAAACTGTTTGAAACAGTTGAATTTGCATTCTCAGACTGCCATTGAAGCTTTTCGGACTACTCGAGCTCCTTTCCAAGAATGGGACGGGAGAGAGAGAGAGAGAGGGGTGATCGTTGCTGGTAGGACTGCTCAAGCTCCTCTCCAAGGTTGTGAAGGTTATTGGTCGCTGATGTCCTCTAGTTGTGAATGTCTATGGTCGGCTGATAGATAAGAGAGGTGAGGGGAAGAAGAGAGGGCTCTTTCTCAGGTTTTAATCAAGTCCAGGGTAAATGGGTAAAGTCACACTAAATGGGGGGGGGGGTATTTTGGCCTTTTTAAAAAAATAATAATAGTTACATTATCACTTAATGGTTTAAACTAACAGTGTGAGTGTATTTATCATTTTTCAAACCTCTAGAGGTGTTCATGTCATTCTTAAAAATACAGGGGATGGCATTGATTTATGACCAAAGTTTAGGGGATGACAATGCAATTTTCCCTAAACATTTTGATGTCAAAGTATGATGGATCTCACAATGTTCCAAATCCATGAACACCTAACCTATTTACAGCTTAGGAAAATGAACTCTTTTTGGAAGGGTCGTATATGCTAGTACCTCCTAAGACTGAGATTGACTCTCTCTCTCTCCCCAATGAAGTAACATATTTGTCTCTATGGTGAGAGTAGAGAGATAGATGAGGGGAATGCTAATATATGCTACACTCGGACAAAAGACTCAATTCCTCAATTTTTATCCAATAGTGAAAAAGACGTAAAATATTTGGCCTTTTAACACTTAAGCTCCAAGCTTAGAGGGTTGAGCAAGCAGATCCTATCGTTAATTGTGAGCTCTTTAACTTATGGAGAAAGATTTCCTCCACCATGCATAAAAGGTTATCACCGCATTCTATGGTTTACAAACTTCTATAGGATTTTAGTATGTTTTCAAAAGTACTTCGCTTAAGGATGTGAATTTGTAATCGAAACCATTTACCGAAATTGAATTGATCTGTTTACACCGAAATCGTAAAACCGTTTAGTAAATGGTGTGGTTATGGTTTCAAGTTTCAGATCGATTAGCTAAACGGGTCGGGTTGGTTTTAACCGTGGAACTCGTTGGTTTCAAACCGAATTGAAACCGTTTAAACCGATCCGATTAATTTGTATAACAACTAAATAAAGAATGAGCAGTAATCCGTATAACAATTAACAATTAAATTAAGTGCCCATCCTGCTTTGATATGATTTATTACAATTAAGTTCAAATTTAGGCTTTAGATCATGAACTTGTAATCCATATATATTACTATGTTATTATGTTATCATAAATGGGGTGTTTTGGTTGAACCACCTGACATTTTAATATTTTATGCCATAGAAGGCTGGATTTGGATGTTGTATGATATTAGTTCTAAATGTTTGAGAATGACCATGCAAAGAAATAGCACTAGATTATTAAATTAAGACATACCATCGTTAATATAGAATCTCTTATTTGTTGTTGCCAATTATTTTTTGATAAGCTTACGATCTTCAGTTTAGAGATGGTTGCAAGTTATAACAAACCGTATGGAATAAACCAAAATCGAAATCGTTTAAAACCATTAAACCGATACCATTTATAAACTGTGGAAATCGAAACCGTTTATTAAACGGTCATGGTTTCAGAAAGTGAAACCGTTTAGTAAATGATGCGATTATGATTTTAGTCAAATAAATGTAAATCGAATCAATCTGTATCATTTAAATCAAAATCGAACCGATTAACACCCTTAACTTCGCTGGTATCCTTTCGTATGCATATGAAATCTCGTGGTCTAGAAATTTCTCTTCATCGTGACTTGAGAAAAACTCTGTATTTAACTTGATATTTGAATACAAACATTTGGGAAAAATTTAACGCGGGTTGACTGCAATTGACTGCAAACTCGAGGCTTTTCGGATCCCAAAGCAGATATTTCTGGGTTTCTTCCCTATTGTCTTGTAGGGAAAAGACTGCCAAGAAAAGAAAGACTTGTGGGGAGAACTCGTATGGCAACAACTCCCACCCGTGGCCAGCCAGCTAGCTAGTTGGACTTTCCTTTTTTTTCCCAGGTCCCACTGTCAATTCCCTCAACCATGTCTCCACCAATGTTTTTCGGATCAAAATCCTCTGTTTTTCTCATCCATGTTTTTTCTTGTTTTGCTACCTGCAGAACGCGACACGTAGACAACAAGGAAATCAACGGTCAAGATTGGATGAGGATTATTACATCCGGTGCGTTGATCTTAAAGTTGTCCACTTGTCGAGTTCTGCAGGTAGCAAAACAAGGAAAAACAAGAATGAGAAAAACAGAGGATTATTTCCCATGTGTTTTCCCTCTTGTATTTATTGGCACATGGCACAAAATGATAGGTTTTATTTTTTTATATAAATCAATAAATCAAAAAATCAAATGCCACATCAGCTAAGACGATGTTTTTTTTTTTTTTTTTGAAACATTAAATGGGAAGTACATTACTATCCTAAGCATCACATGACTACAAGACTTGAAGATTACTGGAATGCAGGAGAATTACATACTTAAAGAGGAAGCCATTAGAGACCCTTGAAGATCATAGAGGGAAGGTGAGATGGGGGCAATAAGGAGGGAAGTGATCCCCAGCCAGGAAAGAGAGAGAATATTCGATACTTTGCATCATTCAATGGTGATGTAACATCCATCATTGTGTTGGTGTAGAGCAAAAGCCCTCACTGCAGTTACACCACCAAGGCCATATATTGTTTAATTCACGTTTTTGCTCTAGTTAGGAGACTTAGGTGGTGGCTGCTTTGATTTGAAGAGTCGGCATCTAAGTAAGGAGGTTGTGGAATGAAACCGTGTCATATACAAGTATGTGTGAATATATGTATGTATGAATAAGTGGTCATATATTGACTGGACTAACGCCCAATAGATTGGTCACTTGGGGAGAGGGGGGTGTTTCTTGTCTTATAAATGTCTTCTCCTCTTCTTTGTATCGAAATATTATAAGACATTAACATTAGATATGAGTCCTACATATAAGTTCATTGAACTTTTATAATTGATATATACCTATGCATTTTCAAAATTGTGGTTGGCTTTCAATTTTTCTCTGTATATTGTTAAATGATTCCATATATGTTACCCAAAAATTATTCCATATAAGCATATTTTGTTAAATCAATTATATTTACCTTCCATGCTTTGTTTTACCCTGGTTGTGGTTGCACTAAAGTAGTTGCAGCCCTGAATAGCAGTCATAGAAATAGAATCTTAGGGGGACAATTGAAAATTAGAAGGTTTTCACTCTTACCCCTGAGATTCTATTTCCTTGACTTCTATCGTTAGTCAAGTTTCATTCTTCAAACACATACCACCATTGAGTCAAACAAGCATGTTCCCTTTTTTTTTGTTTTTTTCCTATGGGAGACTTTCATTTAATGCATTCTTTAAAGTTGGCTCCATAATTGTCATTTTTTTTTTTGGATAGACATAATTGTTGTTCAATGGGATAGTTTTGGACATCCTCCATACTACTATGTCTACGAGAAATAATTGGAAAATCAAATATTTGACTTCACTTGATTTGAGAATTTTTGTTTTTTCTTTTTATAATGAAATTTGAGATTAGGTTTTACCACATTCATGTTACGGATAAAATTTTCCTTTATTGGTGGCTGAATGATGAAACAATCCAGATGTGATATCATTATTCTCCATCTATTGTACATGGTCAAATAGGCTATGGTGAATGAGTCACTGTATCCTTAAAAAATCTTGATCCTTTATAGAAGAGATAAATGAAAACAAAAAAATTCTAATCTACAATAGTTGAAGTCGTTTTGAACATGGATAGCTTTGTTGTAATATCACACTTGTTAATAACAAGTTGATTATCAATAGGTAATGCCGATCAATAATAAATATGGTAATACATGTCATCATACAAGAGTTTCTATCTTAGACTAATCCGATTCTATGTAAACAATATCACAATGATCCCAGAAATTAATTAGATCAAATATTCGGACACTGGGTAAAAAAAAATGAGGGGAAAAAATTTCAAAAA
This sequence comes from Macadamia integrifolia, assembly GCF_013358625.1. NCBI lineage: Eukaryota > Viridiplantae > Streptophyta > Magnoliopsida > Proteales > Proteaceae > Macadamia > Macadamia integrifolia. The sequence goes on from NW_024868124.1 coordinate 47,074, forward strand.
AAAATATATATATACATTGCAAACCTTTTTTGCACCTCTAAATTCTTCCACCGTTCCACGTGACATGCTAGATGTTGGACCCTTCTATTCTTCCCAGGTCCCGCGATCAATTCTCTCAACCAAACCCGGTCTCCCTCAACTTTTTTCCTCTGATATTTATTGGCATGTTGCCACATGGCACAATATGATAGTCAGCCAAGATGATAATCAAAATAGCCTTTCAAAAGGTCAATCAACGGGGTCTAATTGCACACGCCCACCACCCACAGAGAGAGAGAGAGAGAGAGAGAGAGAGAGAGAGAGAGAGAGAGAGAGAGACGTGTTGGGTTAGTGGCAGGGTTGCGAAGAAGAGAGAAAGTAAAGCACGGAACATATTATAAAATCCATGACTCCATAAACCCCACCGCCATATATGTGGTTGGTTACCAACCACCTTACAAGGGTGCCACACTATCATCGACATATCATACAAAAGTAGGAGTTTTTTTTTTTTTTTTTGGTACGAACAAAATTAGGAGTTAGTGTTATGGAAATACGTGAAGATTGTTTTTGGCGTATAAATGAAGACAATGAAAATATTTTACTAACAAATGAAAAAAAAAAAAATCATTCAATAACTCAATTAAACACCTAAAACAAAATGAACTCTCAATCTCTTTTGAAAAAATAATAGTCTTCCTAAGGTCACGATGAATAGGAATCTGTTTAATAATCATGCAAATCACATTTAGGCTGAATTTTTCATATTTTATTAGGTTATATTTCTTTCCTTTCGCTTTCATTGTTCATCTTTTATCTCTATGCCATGTTTTTTATTTTTTTATTTATTTAAATCTTATTTTTTTATTTTATAAAAATAAATATTTATAATTGATCCGATTAAATTGAGATAAGTCTGAATTTATTATTATTGTTGTATATAAGCATATTTTGTTCCTTGGCTTGTTCAGCTTTCATGCTGTGATTTGAGTCAATATCGATGGCCTTTGTTCGAAGGGGTGTTAAAGTCAAGTAATACTTAATTATCCACCAGTCCATAAGATATATTCAATTTTCCTGACTGCTGCCAAATGGCTGGAACTCGGGCATTATTCAAGTTTTGTCTTCAAAGCCTCGCCAAGACACAAACCACCTTGAGTCAAACGAACAGTCACCCTTTTTCTTCAGTACTTAAGACATGCATTTAATGCAATCTTTACAGTATGCTCCATAACTGCCCTTGGACAGTTTTGGGCACCCTCTATAATTTCTTGTCTTCATGATTAGTTGGAAAATCAAATATTTTTTGGTTGACTTGAGTTTTTACCTTACCACATTTTCACCAACCAAAAAGATTTTGCCAATGAGATATTTTTGGTAAAATACTTGTCCATGTCAATGTGATTAAGAGAATTTTTTTTAATAAAAAATTATTAAGTTTGTCTCGAATTCTTTATCCGTTTGGAATATTGATTCACTCCGATATATTTTGGTGGTGATTCGAATGAAAAAATTCCTGAGATTTGTGATGAAAGCAGAGAGGCTACGCGGTATGGTTTGACTGGATAGAATGCGACTCAATGGATCGACCTGCGACTTTGAGTAAATAATGTACTGTTGTTTTATTAAGCAAGTACATTAAATTAAGTTTCAGGGCGAATTTTCTTGTTGCTGCTTGGGTGTAATCTCTTTTTTTCATAGTGAAACATCTTCTTCTTCGCCTGAGGACATAGCATACCACATCGGTGTATGAACCTCGTTAAATCTCTATGTTGTGTTGATCTATGATACAAAATATCAAGACTACATTTTCACCAAACATATATCTAAACAATGTTTTTTTTATGAATAATGTAATTCTCATTTTTCTCATTTATGCATCAATTTTCATAATTACCGAAATATATACGAGGTTACATATATCTATATATATATATATTTATGTCATCATGTCAATCTGTCTCTTCTCATTTTTCAACTAACTAATCATATATGCTTTTTAGATAATGAATTCATGTCAAATAGAAACTAATGTAATTATTTCAAAGGGAGGAGTTTGCTCCATTGATAGAGTGCAATTTCGAGCTTTGGAGGGAGGTATTACGGGAAAACACTGAAATAAAAGGGATATTTAAGAAATTTTACGAAGGGGGATCACTACAGTAATCTGAGTCTTGCCTGCATCATGTAGTTTCAATTTTTAATTGATGATGTGTCAGCCTCCCCCAATAAAATATGTGTTTTTTAATCTTTTTGGTCTATCTTTTAAACTCTCACATTTGCTTTACAGTTTTAGTCCACAATGGTCGAAGACATTTTAAACATGGGTAGTTATCGTTTTTCTTGCCATGAATCAACAAATGAACCAAGTAATTTAAAGAGATGTACAAAGAAAACTTCTAGGCATACCGAGTTGCTAATGACAAGCTGGTTATCCATCGTGAATGCTGATCAATATTCAATATGGGGGTATATACAAAGGTAAACATATGCTAAATATATAGTATAATAGAATAGGAGTAAAACATTCGAAAAAATTTGCACCTTTGATTTCTACCACGTGACATGCTAGATAGATAATTCAAAATTATTAAATGTTAAAAAAAAAAGAGGAGGACATTATATATTGGGTAGGTGTCACATTTGTATCCTAACTCGTAATACAATCTAATATTTCATCTTGTATTGTACAATTGTTCTTTTACATCTTTGATGTCTAAATTTAAATAAGAAAAAAAAAAAGATTTCTACTATGTATTTATATAGATTCTTTTATACCGTTTTCATATAATAAAATAGTGAAGCCACAATGACACACTCTCTCTTATTCTCATCATGTGGAGCCATATAGATGATGCTATTTTCCAATCTCTTACTGATGCAACGTATAGATTCCTTCTTACACAACCCTTATAAGAAACCCTCCTCCTTAATTCAAATAAATATTTGTGTATCCTCATATTTCTTGTTTTATTTTTACACTTTTAGTATAATAAAATTTGGACTTAGATATTGATATATTGCATACAGTCTTCGAACGGACCCATTCATTTGGGCTCCATTCTTCTCAATGAAGTTCATTAATTTGCAATGCCCATCTTTACCGTATTGTGAAATGCCATGATAGGATTGATGTGGAGATTAATAATTGGAGCTTTGCTAATATGATTGGCAAACTTTCAAAATCAACACACCTTTGGAAGTCACCGCCATTATCTAGAAAATACACCATTTGGTACCTTACGTTTTTTGAATGCAATTTCTTTTACACACCTGTAAAGGGACCAACAACATTATTGACTTTCCAATCTATTATGAGGGTTGTGCCATTTACTTGTTTGATAATTTGACCTACTTTCATTCCTTGACTCCATGACTCATACAAGTGAAAGTGAATATGTTTTTATTTTTTTCTTAACAATCACGATAATGCAATGATTGATTTATGTTTTTATTTTTTCGTTCAAACTCAAATTTTTTATTATATATATTTTTATTTCTTGAAAATCAAATATAATCTATAATTTTTAGTTACCTTTGATTTACAATGTTGCAGTTATAACTGCGAACCTATACATAAATGATAGCTCATGCTCCAACTTGGCATATTATTGGTCTTTGGGAAAATTACATGATTACCCACTTTTTGATTTTCCTTTACAAAATTACCTACACAAATTTTGATTAGCAAAAATACCTAAAATTAGGTTTGAGTTTATAAAACTATCCGCCCAAAGCTTCAGTTAACAAAAATACCCAAAATCAAGTTTGGATTTACAAAAATACCCAAAATAATGATTTTTCATCTTTCATATATAATCATGTATTTTTTTTATTACTAAAACTTTGAGTGGGTAGTTTTGTAAACTCTAATTCAATTTTGGGTATATTTATTAACTTAAACTTTAAATGGATAATTTTGTAAAAGAAAATCTAATTTTAGGTATTTTTGTAAATTGAAACTTTTACGGGTAATTTTATAAAAAGAAACCCAGTTGTGGGAAAATTACATAATTTTCCCTTGGTTTTTCGCCATTATCATTCTTTACAACTTGCAAATACGTTAAAATGAGAAAAGGCTCTCTGACCAAGTAAAATAAAATAAAACTAACCATCACATGGGTGGCGGTAAGCTCTGTTTCCTCCAAACGAAGTGAAGATGGTAAGTGGTTTTTGGCATTTTGATTCTTACTGGAAAACATTAAGCTGGATCTTGTAGCCTGTAGGGAACGTGAAAGTAGTCAAAATTACCATTTTCTGCTTTGAAAGTTGAAACGTAAGCCGCCGAAGATTACATGTAAAGGTTGAGATACTAGAGACACAGGATGCTGAAACTTTTCTCCGAGTAAATTGATCCAGCAACTGATTCTCCTTCTTCCTCTGAGCAGATTTTAGGGTAACTTGAAGATGTTCATCAGACCTCTTCTCCTTGTTTCCGTTCTTGTTTTCTGTTGCTTTGGAACATTTAGATGTGCTGTGGCTAGGCTGCCTCAAGAAGAAGGTACAAAATTTCTCAAAATAAGAACCAAACCCTCTTTCTCTCTCTTCTCTGAATGCTTTGTTGAATGGTGTTTACATTTGTATTGGGTAGTTTCAATATTTGACTATTAAATCATGGGCATTGTTTATTTGATTGTCTGATGAGTTTTTTTGGTTGGCAAATGTGATGCAGTGGATGCCCTTAAGCAGATAGCGAAAACAATGGGAAAACATGGTTGGAATTTCTCTGTTGATCCATGTAGTGGAGAATATAACTGGGTAACACCTTACCCAGCAGTTGGATACGATAACAATGTTACCTGTGACTGCCACTTCCAGAACGAAACTGTCTGCCATGTGGTATCCATGTATGCCTTTTTCAATTTTATTTTTGGGCACTAATAATTTCTATCAAGCACAACACACATACACTATATTCAAAGAGGACAACTCCACTGGGGACTGTCTTGATTAAGTTTTAGTTTAATTTACTCATATTGGAAAATCCTAATTAATTTCATACTCCTCTGAGCTGTGGGATTTCATTATCTTTCTAACTTGTATCAGAGTAAGGAGAGAAGCATATTCTTCTTATATAAATTGCTTATTGTCATCCATTTAGATTATATTGAATTCTTTCTTTGAGTCTTTAGGAAGAATTTGTTTTATGATATTAAGGAAAATATATTAATACCTTCAAGACCAGGCTATCATATTTAGTTTGGAAGTTATTGGAGTAGTAGGTTAAACATGTCTTGGATTAGAAAATACTTACCAATGAGGGATACTAAAAAGGTTTTCCTCTCATCCCTCCCGCTCCCCCCCCCCTCCCCCCAGTTTGGACTCAGTAGAGGCTGTTGAAGCTAAATTGGATAAATGTGATTTAAGTGTAGGGATGGCTAATATTTTGTAGGTATTACCAGCTTTTAAAACCTCAAAATTAATTTCTCGTTAGAGCAGAACTTCATACAAGATACTTTCTTTTCCATCCGTACAAAATGACTTTCACTATAATCAAAATAATCAGAGTATTTGTTGTCTTAGATTAGTAATTTACATTATTTAATGTGTGTGAGTACATTATGGATTAATGCGCTCACCTGTTGCAGAGTTTTGGAAACCATTTCTTGACCCTGTGAAGTTTTAAGTTAGAAAAAGGTCAAAAGCTGTCTTTCATATTCGATAGTGGATGCTTGAAATATCTTACGTGGAATTTTTCCCCAACCCCATTTTTGCGGTTGTCACAGAGAATTTGAATAACCTTATTTAAGAAGAAGATAATGAACCAAAAGTAGGGGATCTTGGTAGAAAGTACTTTATTGTACTTTGGGTAATTCAAAGAACTAATGAAGCACCCTAGCCATTTATATTTAGTAGAATATTAACTTTTAAATTGTATTTGAGGAAAAATATCATCAATTATAAATTCAGGTCATTCATTATATGAATGTGGAATTTCTCTTTCTATTTGTTTATTGGTACGCCCATCTTGTTGACCATATTATGTAGATACAGTGTGACCAAGTAGGATTAGAATTCTAAGTTCTACTTTGATTGTCCTAGCTGACAAGGACTGGAATTAGTAGATGATTACTGAAAAGGTCTAGGTAATAAATGTAATTAAGGAATTTAGGGACCAATGTTGATGGTAGTTTTGTGAGTACTCTGGAGTCTATGGGTATAAATGTGGTCTTCAAAGACCATGATGGTAACATAGTCATGGTTTTCTCTGAACCTCTCAATACAAGTGATGCCATTACTGCAGATTTCTTCATCCCTTGGGTTTGATTGTTGAGGGTGATTCAGTCCTGGTCATTAAGTGGCTAAGGTTTTACTTGAGTGGTCCCTGCTGGTATTTGCTTCTTTTAGGGAGGGCCAGATACCTTTCTTCTGCATGGAATATTTCTTTTCCTGGAGGTTGAGATTGACAAATCATTTGGCTGAGGCATTAGTCAGCAATGGTGTTTTGACAGAACTTGTGATTGGGCCTCCCCAAGTCATGTTGGTTGTTGGACTGGGTTGTTGCTGTTGTACATTAAGATTTTGTAGCCTATCTATTGATCTTACTAAAATCTTCAGTCATAAAAGGGAAAATTACAGTGGTTGGACTTGCCCGATAATCCCTTGCTGTTCATAGGGTGGCATTGAGCCAGAGCCCAATTCTGGTCAGATCTGGTGTGTATAAAAAAGCAGTCTGTAACAGAATGGTAACTGATAGATATAATTGATGAATTTTGAATAGAAATAGAGTTATGGTAATTGAGAAATAATGATTTGAGGGACCATATTGTTTTTTTCAAAGAAAAACAGAGAATTTAGATCAATGTTTATGCTAGTATTGCAGGGAATGGAAACCCAAAGAATAGGAGCTTGACAGAAAATCAGCCCCTGACCTGATTGAATAAGAGATCCTGAGAATTTAAGTTGCGTTCAGGAAAATTGAAATAAGAATTAAATCCACCTAATCTTAATGCAAATACAATTCCTATTAGAACCTGAGGATCATCTGAACAGAGAAATATGACTGAATGTGGAAAAATTAGGTGAGTAGTCTTCTCTAGTCTCTACTAGCAGAATAGGTCTGTCAAATATCACTGAAAACAGAGACAGCAGAGAATATTGCAGAGACAACTCCTATTACTACTAGGAAAACAGATAACCAGAAACTTATGTGTGAAATTCTAGTCTCTTGAAGCCATTCTAGTCATTATTGAGAGAGACATAATGGAAGAAAGCAAGCTGGAAATGGGTAGAAAACAGGGGAGCCTCTGTTTCAGAAAGAGTAGAAAACTAACCTTAAAGTTGGGTTAATAATAACTAGAAGATAGAAGATATATAACAAAGCAGGAATCTCCTGTAATGGCTTGGAACTTAAACTACTACTTGGAGAAGCCAACTCACATTAGGACTCTAAAAACAGAACATAGGCTTAGAATGGAATCTGGACTTGAATTTTTAATGATTCTAAGACTTATTAAGCTAACTTTTAACATAAAAAAGACTCAAATAACCCTCACAAATTTGGATTAGTCTAATCTCGTAGTCCTAGCTCTTACCCAAATTCTACGCCTATTAAAGTGGCCCTTTACTATGAAAAACTCCTTGGACCCAAGGCGCAAATGTATAGAAGCCAACCCAAAATTTGTTTCACTAAAATAAGCCCATTTGTGTAATTTATTTGCATCAAAGCTAGTGAAGGGAATCCATCGCGTCACAGGAGGAATCCATCTTCTATTGCTTCAAACCACATGATACTCAGAATAAAGCTGAAAGCTTGTTTTAACTTCAACAAAAAATTGTGACTCTTGGGACCAAGTCTATCCCTCAGAATTGACCTCCTAATTATAGGCTTATACCCACCTTGGAAAGTCTATTCCAGCTACGAATCAAACTCATCCAATAAAAATTAAGAAACAACTCAAAAATCTATTCCTAGTAGGCAACTTAGAGCACAAACATCTGTTACTAATGGGAAAGAAATCAATTAATCGTCAAATAATGAAATAAGGAACCAACATTGGGTTTATTTTGTTCCACGAGCTGGCCGGGTGGCCAGTTGGTAGTCTTATGGCTGAATCTGGTCAGGCCCTCTTCTTTCCCTTGGCACCGGATGGTGCTGGTACATTACCATAACTACTGTTCAATAGGATTGCTTGATTGACTTTTCACAGAGAGAGAATAAAGAACTAATGAGGTTGCTTAAGGTTTTCTACTTTTTCTTTTAAGAATCTAGAGATGGAAGAAGATGCCTTAAGTTTTTGCCTTGAATTACAGATTTCTCAGAGCTCAGAGTCTAGAAGGCATACTCCCTCCAGAGCTGGTCAGACTTCACTACCTCCAGGAAATGTAAGAGCATTCAGAATTGCATTGGCTCGTGCTAGATTTTCTACCTAGTGCAGACTATTTTTCTGAACTATAGGAATAGAACATGGAATAAAAAATGATGCAAATACTAATTTCCTTTTCTTTGCAGAGATCTTACAAATAACAAGCTCAGTGGTATCATGCCACTCCAGTGGGCTTCCATGAAATTACAGTATATGTAATATCCTTATACTCTGGTTATTTGCAAATGGTGCCTTTTCCTTCGTTACCAAATGCACTGTATTTAATCAAGGATGTTGATGCAGCTCCCTTACTGGAAACCAACTATCTGGAGAGATCCCAAAGGAATTGGGCAACCTTATCAGTCTCAAATACCTGTGGGTTTTGATTTTTTTATTTTTTTTTCAATTTATTTTTCTGGCTGTCTGTTTGGAATATTTATCCACAAAAATTTATTTGAACTGCTTTGGGAATACTGTTGTAAGCTGCTACAAAATGATCTTTAAGAGATTGAATTTTTAGGAGCCTTGAATCCAACAAGTTTAATGGAACTCTTCCCCCAGAGCTTGGGACTTTGGTCAACTTGGAGACTTTGTAAGACTTTTCTTTTCTATTTGCAATTATCTTCTTGTCCGGCTCTTTGTATTTTTTTCCCTTCAAATGGCTTCATTGTTCAAAAGTTCATTTAGATTAGTTGTTTGACACACTGATTTTTGTGATTGTAGATCACTTTCATCAAATAGGTTTACAGGAATGTTGCCAGTGACCCTTGGCAAGCTAACAAACTTGAAGGATTTGTGAGTGCTTAACAAACTTCTTTCCTCCCCTCCCCTCCTCACCCTATTTTTTGAAATTTCATAATTTTGTCTGGGTCAAAATGCAGTGAGATAAGCGATAACAACTTTCATGGTCCAATACCAGATTTTATAAAGAACTGGACACAGATGAACAGATTGTAAGTTCAACTGCCTCAGAGTAAGAAACTGAGATTCCCAAGCGTAGTATCTTATAATTTATTTTGTTCTAATTGTCTTACTGAAGAGTAATTCAAGGTAGCGGACTGGAGGGCCCCATTCCCTCACAAATTTCTCTTTTGGAAAGATTAACTGACTTGTGAGTAAACCTGTCTGTTCACATCAGTGAAGTTTCATGTATGCTTTTGTGGTTCAATTTACTAAAATTCACTATATCTAAAATTTCAAATTTCAGTAACTGGTCATCGTTGCAACTTCATATACAGGAGGATTAGTGACATAAATGGGGCTGAATCAGTATTTCCCACGCTGATGAAAATGCAATCCATGCAAAAGCTGTACGTATTTAAATAATATTATAATCTGCTACTAAACTCTATTGAAGTGACATGAATTTTACTTAATATTTCAGGATATTGAGAAATTGTAATATTTCTGGAGTGATCCCTTCATATATCTGGGAAATGAAGAATTTGAAAACCTTGTAAGTCCAAACTTTTGAAACATAGGCTTCATTTGCTTTGGCATGAACTCAGTGTTTCCTTCTTGATGATTTATTTAGTTAACTTGAAAGTGCATAGGTTGTTGTCTATCTTCCTATTTGTATTTGCTGGTATTCACTTTCGAGCTCCTCCCCTTTTTTGGGGTGTTGAAGTGGCTCATCTCTCTACCAAAAAAAGAAAAAAGTGGCTCATCTCGTTTTGCATGATTTGCATTATTCTAACTTCTAAACAAATAGTGAACCATAACAGGGATATAGATAACCATTGCTAGACTTTCTTGTTGGCTTAGCTGTCAATGAATGAACTGTAGATAGTTGTCAAGGCATCACCTATGTGTCTAGGCGCTTCGTCACCTTGCGTCCAGGCCCCGTTCAGTTCCTCTCCAACGCCTTGGGTCATTTAGATGGCGTGGCAACTTGTCACACCCCGATTTGACACACCCTGGGTAGGTTCCAAAGCTATTGACGTGACACCCTAATCAAAAGCTATAGTTAAAGCTTGAAATTTAATTAAACCATCCACAAACCATCTCAAAGATCAACAAACCCGTCTAAGAATAGTTTAGATCATACAATCATAGCCTTGAGCATACCAAAAAAAAAAAAATAGTACACCAAATATTGTCTTCCAAATTTTTTAACTTTTATATCAAAACATCACCCCAAAAAAGGAGTCTCCACACAAAAGTCTAACCATTCCCAAGGGCCCTAACCATCAATCTGAAAAATTCAATAACAATGGGAATGAGCGAAACTAGCTCAATAAGTAGCGAACCACAAACCATAAAATAATATATACATCAATTACTACAAAATCATAAATTGGGAAGATTTTAAGTCGAAGTCCAATGATTGAAATTCAATGGTTGCTTCCAAAATTAAATTCCAACAAGGTAAATGATCCGAACTTGTACACATATTTCCAAAGATTCACATCATTTGCCAATATTCAATCTCAAGAAGGGAGGTGATCCAATGCATGTACACATATTTCCAAAGATTCACACCATTTACAAATACATAATCCCATCAAGGGAATGATCCAAAACATATATTAATATTTCCAAAGATTCAAACCATTTAACAGTACCCAATGAGGTCCAAACATTACCCATCGACGATTTAGAGAAGGCCCAAACAGACCACCTGGCCAGAGGTCCAGACATTCCTCACTGACGAGTCAGATGGGTCCAAAAATAACCTCAACTGTAAACCAATTGAGGTTTAGAAATACCCTCACTGATGACTCAGCTGAGGTCCAAACATACCATCTGGCCAGAGGTCCAAATATACCCTCAACCGACGAATCGGCTGAGGTCCAGACATATCCTCATTGGGACTTGTATAACCAGAAAACAGATTCATGATTCCAAACAAATGAAACATCTAAGTTCATAAATAGCCTGTGACTTCAATCATGATAAGAACAAATCATTCTCTTGAACTGTATTTTAAAGTTATGAGCAAATCAATGTTTAGAACCTGAATTATAAGACAAAACATTCTCCTTCAAAATCTAAAATTTAACACAGAGACTAACTATTCTTAATCAAATTTATGGATTAGGTACTTACCCGTAATCAAGCAAGCTCAGAATGCTTAATTTAGAAATTCGAACCAATGGTGCCTTTAAACCAATTCCTGAACTTATCCACACATTGATTTTCGGAACTAGAAATGGGAGCCACAGGAGCCAGATCCTATACCCCTTCTCCCCAGTCTGGAATAGAGGAAGAATGTCGTTCTGTTGATGTGGGGTGAATGGACATAACCGTGAGATAGGGATGTTAAGAAGAACACAAAGAGAAAATGAAGAAGAAAGAAGAAGAAAGAGATGAGGGTTCATTTCTTAGGAGGGAAGCAAGGAATCATTTGCTTTTTGTTGTTCGTAGACAACTGCTATACATGTAAAACCTCAAAATTCCCCTGGCTTCAAAATGTTTCCAGAAACATCATTGATCTATGCCAAAAAGCATTTAAGTAAATGATGTCATTTACTTAAGATATTATTAATAAATAAGCAAATAGCCTTCAAATGAATCTAATAAAAATAGTTAAAAATCCAAATTCCAAAAGGATAAAAAGTTAGCTCCCCAGTTCAAGAACAAAAACTGAAAATTTTCGATTGTAGGGGTGATTTTCAACTTTCAAATGCTAGGATTTTTCTCAAATAAAAAAATTTCATAAATATTATCATGATAGAACGTCACCAAAAACCAAAAGAGCGGCAAAGTAATCTTTTGTTTTGATATAGAAAATATTGATTTTCACTCAGAGCGATTTTAGTAGAGCATATACCAAATAGGGTTTGGTTGGAACATAAATCCTTCAATGTAAATCAGATTCAGCAATCTTGACTTTGTTGGAAAGCTAGTTTTGTGCTCTACCTAATACTAAAAGTCTCATGTAAAAATAAATCATTTAACTAGCCAAACTTTTTAGAGAACAAGAACATTTCTTTAAATTGAGAGCAATTTAATTATTTGTAGGTAAGATCATGTTTTCAAACAACAACATAAATCAAATATGAGGCTAGGTATACTAGGGCAATGATCATTATTGAGTTTCACCATCTTATCCTAGGGTGAATAAATTCACAGTTCCTACAATTCAGCGTTTTAAAACATATGTCCATGACCATTAATCTATGTTGCGTTGTTAATCTCTCCCCTGGTATAACTTTACAATCTTTACATAATAACCTATTAGTCCTTCTAGTTAGAAATAAGTGTATTTGCATAATATTGTTCCCACTTTGAAGGTTATTAAATGCTTTTCACTCTTATCAAAGCACGTGTTTACTATCGATAAATCATAAGCTACAGAAAAATCTAAAACTGAAGTCCCCTACTTGTTCCTATCTCCAAAACCGTAACCTCCACTATCTCTTCCAACATGGCCATTTAGATCTCCCCCTATAACAACAATTTCTTCTCATTAATTCCTTCAAATACTCTATCCATGTGTATGTGACCTTCAAAGATTTCTTGTGAGAAGCACCAAGATTTAAATTTTTATCACATGGCTGCAGGTTGTAGCACATCCACAATGTGTAGTTCTATATTCAGAAACCTACGAACCTGTAAATGAATTTAACAGTTAAAGTGTAGTTGTTCTCATGGTAAATAAGTCAAACAATCGGTGCTCATTCATTCATACAAGCATAGAACAAGAACTCTGTGGACACAAAAAGAGAATGACCCATGACTCTATCAAGAGGTCCCCAGCACATTGTGGAGGGCTGCTTACTAACATGAGGTGGTGGAAACTTTGGAGGAGATAGAGGCTTCACAGGGAGAGAGAACGAGCCCGCTGGAAAAATTCCAAAGGCTCTTTCTTTGCGAAGTCTCCAGCTTCTGGTTGGGAAACTAAAATAGGGTTTTGAGGAAAAAAAAAAAAAAAAACCTAGTTGAAGATGCTACCAACTTCCTTACCTCTTGCAGGTGAATGAATCTTAGTTGAAGACAGTGCTGTTGAAAATGCAGAAAGTTCCCAACCGTAGGAGATGCACTCCCACATGAGTCCTATCTAATCGGTGGGACTTTGAGACAAGACTCAAGAGGGATGGAAGAAACAACGGTCCGACATGATTTCCTGACCTTCTGAGTTCTGACTGTTTTCCCACCCCTTACTCTACTTTACCTCATATGTGGTTGAGTTGTCAGGAAATCTCACCCCACCAAAACCCCTCTATTCAAACAGGCCCTTAGGGTTTTCTTCTTTCTATTTAAGTCTGTAAAGTACACTTGTTGATTAAGTTAATTTATTAGAAAAAAATTTCCCCCTCCATTGAAGTCCAAAGGAGCTTTGTAGTTTTCTCCGAAGAGCACCCCTTTTATCCTATTTTTGCTTTGCTATTTGATATTTTTTCCTATTCTGCTGCGTTTGCCTCAATATCTAGCAACGAATTTTTTTTTTTTTCTAACTACTTATCCAAGTTTTCTTTGTTAGATATTCTTTTCGAACTTCAGAGAGAAGCTTGATGTTCACTTTTATTTTGTGGTTAGTGATGTTAGTTTTAACAAGTTAGTGGGAGGCATTCCAGAAATCAATGGAGGGGGTGTGTTAAATCTCAAATTCATGTAAGTAATGAAATTAAATCCCCACCCCCACCACCACACCGCACCCCCACCTCCAACCAACCCCCCCCCCCCAAAAAAAAAAAAAAAAAAAAAAAAGTGAAAAAAAGGAAGAAGAAAAATATAACTGTTTTGAAAACATTCATATACTGATTAACCACTAAATATGTTTTGCTTTTGACTAGCTATTTGACTGGCAACATGCTGACTGGTCCTATACCAGACTGGATCTTGAAGAAAGATGGGACACTTAATACACGGACTTCAGTGTACGTTTCTCATCATGCGTGCCTATTGTTTCTTTGAAATTGTTTTAAATATTTTTGTAAGCATGTTGATCAGCCTTTTTGTAACAGTGACTATTAAAGTCTTGTCTTTTTTCTTTTTTTTTAAAGACTAAAATTTCCAATCAAATTCCACTGTTGGTTGCATATAGATTTGATGAAAATATTCATTGCCTTCATAATATAATCAAAGATTTATATTGTCATGTTTTCTTAGTGTTGTGGATATATTTGGAAACACCAAGAGTAAGTACAATTTATCTTACATTTTGGTAATACATGCCACGAAATGCTTGGAGATCTTAATGTTAGATATTTTCTTGAGAATTACGAAATGACTCAGAAAAGATTTGAGTGATGCAGAATTGAAGGCTTACACAGGGAAACATGAGGGCCATCGGACAGCCCAAACTAGCTGTTTTAAAAAGCCCCATGATAGGCCTCTTAAGTAATTTATTTCAGCCTGTTTGTGCCCCATATCTGTTAAGTCACTTAAGCCCAAATCAGGTCCATATATTTAAGTCATAACTTAAGCCCATAAGAAGCCTACCGCCAACCTTGTATATTTCGTTTAAGATTCTGTGGGACCAAGTTGTTGGCTAGATAGTTGCTTGGAGGACAACTAGTTAATAGTTTCTAATTTTGTATTAAGCTACATAACCCGTGGAGACTTAAGCTAAGTAGTATCTCTCTTTTATTTTTGTTCCATGTTAATAGTTTCTATTCCTTGAAATGCTTTATTGTTGTTATAAATAAAAAAGAATGGGGAGTAGGCCTCCATGATTTTGACAAGAGAGCAATGTCTTCTCCTTTGAAAAATTTGTTCCTATGCTGATGTTGTGGCTGCTGGTGGTGAAGCCTAGCTTAGGTTCTGATGGTGAAGCCGGATAATATTACTCTTTCACTAATATTACTCTTTCACTATCTTCCTCTCTTCTCTTATTCCTTCTTCCATTGCTATTCTGTCAGTTTCATTCCAGCAAGGTAAACTGTGGCTATTCTCTTAGGATTTCTTGCTTTTAATTAAAGTTTTATGGACTGTACTATTACATGTATATTGCCATAACAGTTTCTACAGGTTTCCAAGCTTCTCAGCCACCGACAGTTTTGCCAATCCAATTTCTTTTGCTGTTTTGACTTTCCTCTTGGCAGTCCACAATTTTAGAGTGATATTTGATGTTCTATCTACCTTCCCATAGTGTCCTGTCCATTGAATGTCACTGATATCCACTATTTTGAAGGTCAGTTGTCACTGTTCCTGTTAACTTGCTAATTCTGGCGAACTAACATGCTATTCTGAACAATCCAGCCCTTGGATTGGTCCCTTCTTTTAGTATTATGCTCATCGTGTCAGTATTTTTTGTCTTTAATTTTGCATTTATCTGACCTGTTGATTAGGAGTTATGTCAGTTCTTTCTAGTTACTAAATTCTGTTAGTTGCTAAGTTTCTATTTTCTATTCAATCCA
This sequence comes from Macadamia integrifolia, assembly GCF_013358625.1. Classification (NCBI taxonomy): domain Eukaryota; kingdom Viridiplantae; phylum Streptophyta; class Magnoliopsida; order Proteales; family Proteaceae; genus Macadamia; species Macadamia integrifolia. The sequence continues at coordinate 62,663 of NW_024868124.1, forward strand.
AATTTTCTATGTTGTTTTCTATGGACTTAACCTAAGCTTTTAAAGTTTAAGTGGGTTTGGTGAAAGCTGATTTTGGAGAGGGATGGGATTTTTTTAATGGAGGAATGAACCCTCCTGCAAGAATTTCCTAGAAACATCAGCACACTTGGAGTTTCTCAAAGCTGAAATTGTTGGATGACTTGTAGTGGAAATATTGTAAACTCAACTGAAAATATATAGGGTGTTTGACAATTTTCCACCCTGGTGTCCAAGTGAGTAGGGAGTTGTGTTTCTTCAATATTTTGTTGATGGTCATATAAGTTGAGTTATATTGTTGTTTAATTGAATTGTTAGATAAAAAAGCCATATGTCAAATTTCCCCCCCCCCCCCCCCCCATTTATTGGTTTTTCTCCTTGTATTTTAGCCATTAGACTATTTTCCAACAACCCTTTTGCAAAGCTCTAAACATTTGGCACATACACATTTTCATCAAATGTAACACTTATTGCTTCAAATGCATTAGACTTTTAGTTTTCAATTTAACATGCCACAATCATGCTGTGCAAAGTGATGCTACATTGAAATATTTCTATGCAGTGATCTCTCCTACAATAACATTACATGGGCAAGCCCTGATCAACCTACTTGTAATGGAAATGTGTAAGAATTATTCTTCTCTAATTTTAGCTTATGTACCTTGTGTTGCTTCATGTGGCTGATCTCTTATCGTTATGATTGCTTAACCTTTTTCTTTTATAAATATTTGTCAGAAACTTGTTCCGGAGCTCTTCAACCAATAACAGCTTGTAAGTTTTTTTTTTTTCTTCTCTGTTATATATATTTTTTATTGTGGGGTCTGTGATTCTCCTAACTCAATTTGAAGGGAAATTTTTGAGCATTCGTTAATTCATGTGCTTTGGATAAGGAATATGAACCTATATAATATTTTTGGTTTCCATGTTTTGGGTCAGTGCATCTATTCTTTCATGAAAGTCATTAGTGACATACATTTGTTAGGAAATTACATTATGAACATTTTGATAAATCCTAATAGAATTTTTCTTTCACCCGTTCTATGTTTTTTTCTGAATAGGAAGGGACTCAATCCATGCATGAGTGATTCCAAATGCTCACAATGTAAGTATCTGGACTTTGAATTTGATGATAAATACTATTCTTGGGAATCATTTTCAAGTTTGCATATTGTTTTTTGGACTTGCTTCTTTAATGTTTATGCAAAAACTATGAACTATCACTGTCTACAGCAATTAATTAAGGATGTGGCAGTAAGAAGAGCATCGAACTGAAAGTCTTAGGAACATGCATGCCAACCAACAAGCTTCTTGTGGTTTCTAACAGTGGTGATTTTTCTACTCACTGACCCCAATCTGTTTGGGGGGGGGGGTATGAACACATGCAAGCTGATGAATACTGGAATTATTAGTAAAAGAATGTTTGGAACCCCATACATGTATTTTTCCTATAGCAAATTGGACAGGCTTGAGCTTAATTAAAATTTGGGTGCACAACATATAGTAAAAATTCTTAAAAGCATCATAGACATAACTCTAGTGCTTCAACAGAAATACCCAAGTCGTTTGTGAACAATCATCAACAAAACTCATAAAAAGCATAATCAATCAAAGAAGTGGTGGGAGAAGGTCCCCAAACATCAGTGTGCAAAATATGAAAGAGTAGTAAATCAATGACCATGATTAGGATAATGCAACCGACAATTTTCTTAAGTTCACATTGAATTACATTGGAACTAGTGACAGAAGAAAACAAGTGGGGCCAATTGTTTATCTATTATTATTATTATTATTATTATTATTATTATTATTATTATTATTATTACTATTATTATTATTATTATTATTACTATCATTATTATTTAATAACAAAGAGGAGGGATGTCTCCACAAAATCAACAATTCTATTGTCATGATTCATAACACCCACAATAAAATGATTGTGCTTATTTAAAAAAATATGGTTTGGAATCAAGAAGGTAGAGCCCATTCTCCTCATGTCCACTGCCAAGAATCCTCTTCGTCACCAAATCCTGAAATAGACAATGACAAGGGAAGAAGGTAGCACAACAATTCAAGGAATTTGTTAAATGACTCATTGAGAGAAGATTAGTAGCAAAATTTGGACATTAAGAACATAATCAAGGGATACGGAGGAAGTAACACGAACACTACCCTTCCTAGGGGTAGAAGAAAGGGAACTGTCAACAATTTTAACTTTATCTCTACTAGAATAAATAGAATAGGAGTCATAATACTGAGACATACCGCTCATGTGATCGATAATGCTAGATTCAATGAACAGAGGAAGTTGTGGAAGTAGAGGCATGAAAGGTAGAGGCTGAAGTACCTGATTGAGTGAGGGAAGACGTAGCTGTGGGAGAAGTGCTGCACAACTGTGTCATAACCCATCTGAAGGCTGCAATATCATCTTGTGTGAGGAAGTAGTTATCCACATGGTGTTCATGTGCTAAGTAGAAGCCATCACAGTGTGAGCCCTTGCTCCCACTCATGTACCACCTCAGAAACCACAAGGTGTCTCTCTAGGGGGGTACCCATGTAGATTACAACAAGTCTCTTTAGTGTGCCAGGATTTACCACAATGTCACATTTGAGTCTATCTTTGTCATCCCCATGGCTCAAACCTTGTCTTCGTCCACCATACCAACTTCATTGTGAAGTTAACGCTAGGGCACATCATAGCCACCCTTCTAGTTTCTTCACTTTGCAAATATTCCACACTTCATCAAGAGATGGAAGGGGGATTTTACCCAAAATTTGCACTCAGATTGGTTCATATTTTGGGTTTAGCTCACCAGGGAGGATTAAGACACGTTACTTTCTCAAAGGTTCTATAAACCTTGACCTCATCTTCAGGGTTGCACAAATGGAAATGTGTTTCTTGACCGTTTCCATGTGTATCTCTAGCCCATCTTGTGTCTATCCAATACATCACATGGTTTGAAGTATCTCCGACACCGATACGTATCTTAAATTTAACCGACCGATACGACGACCAATACCGATACTTTAATCCTTGCAATACGATACATTATTTATCTTTAATTCTGATACTATACTTGATACCGATGTTTAAAACCTTGGTTTGCATGACATGAAAAAGGCAGCATGCTGAAACATATTTCCCTTAAAATATTTACAACTACAATAAGGATGTGATTCCTAGAACTCTAGTATGATACTTTTGATCAGTTGGATTAAGAACTAAACAGCCAACTTCCCAAAATTCTGGGTTCTTCAAATATTAGGCACTATATAGGTAAACAGGGGATGGTTTCTACACCAACAGTGTGGGAAGCCATTAACACTCCAACAGTTTGTCTGCCACATGGAAGTCTGTGGTTGATCCCCTGGTCTGGGTACATATTGCCCTATGGCATAGGTTAATTTTCAAACCACTGAAATACTGAATTCTATAATGTGTTTGAAAAAAAGATATCTGTTTCAAGAACAGGGACTGTAGTAATTAACAAGTGGAAAAGGTATCTAATGGGCCATGCAGTTTGAAAAAATTAAATCATTTTCAAGAACAGGACTGGTGTAATTAACAAGGGGAAAACCCTGTACATGGTTGGCCGTGCAATTAGATGGACCATCAAATTTGATATGCCACTTTCCCAATAATTCTCCAACAATACCAAATCGTTTGTCCACATGCTGCAACAAGCCATCCATGTGGGAATATCACCCATATTGTCCATGTATAATACCTTTTCCCTAAACATATCGCTTCTTCCTTTTTAACAAAATCTGGAGTTGTAACTTTCAAAAGGCCAAAATTTGGAGTTTTTCTGTTTCTGTACCTATAACAGAATTTTTTTTAATAGACAATAAGCATGATTTTAACTATATGAACTTTATCCTGGAGCCTGTCTGTTGATACTGAACATTTGACACTTTGGTTTCACATTTCCTTTTCTGTATTTGATTAGCTTATAAGTTAGTTCTTTTTGTGGTAGATTGGTATTCCTTGCACATAAACTCTGGTGGGAGGGACGTCACTATTGGGAAAACCATATATGAAGCAGATGACGATGCAGGTGGTGCTGCTAGATCTGTTGCAGTTGGGGATAGGTGGGGATTTAGTAGCACTGGAGACTTCATGGACAACAATGCTGATTTAGATTCATATATTGCAACAAATGTATCTGTCCTTTCAATGAAAAATTCTGAATTATACACAACGGCACGCCTTTCTCCCCTCTCTCTCACTTATTATGGACTTTGCCTGGGAAATGGGAACTACACTGTGAGACTTCATTTTGCAGATATAGTTTTCACAGATACCAAAAAGGATGAACAAATTAGCAGCCTTGGTAGGCGCCTGTTTGATATCTATATTCAGGTAATGAATCACTATAGTAAAGTTTACTATTTTTTTTTTGAACTCTAAAACGAGCTTTAATTAAACCAGTATTTTGCAGGGAAAACTTGTATGGAAGGATTTCAATATCAAAGAAGAAGCAGGTGGGGATAACAAGGAAATCATAAAACAAACCACTGTTTTTGTGCAAAATAATACTTTAGAGATCCGCTTTTATTGGGCTGGAAAAGGGACAACGAGCATTCCTACCAGAGGATTTTATGGTCCACTTATCTCAGCTATTTCTGTGGATCCCAGTAAGTTAATTATTTGTATGATCCACATTTTCAGTTGAGGATGATATGTTCCTCTGATATCAGCTTCTGCTGTACTCTGTTTATTATTTCTATCTTGTCACTTTTTTTCTGATTTTTCTTCAACATTTGAATTTTCTAGTTTAATATTCCATATTGCAAATTGAACTCCTTTCCTTTACCATGATTGATCTAATTTATATGGAGAGTTAATGTTCTCTTCTAACTTATAAGGCTAAATATGCATTATAAATTGTACTAGAATTCAATGAAAGAAGAAAAAAAATCCCTGAATAGAATTTTATTACTAAAAGGCTGCATCATTCTCTTCGAGTTCGAAAGTATTTAAGTTCTTTTCTTTCCGTTCTTTGTTTTTGAGGTCCACAAACCTTTTGTTTTAAGTATGTCAATTGGATACAGGGAATCATAGTTTCAATTTTATAACTTTATATGAGTGAACCGTTGGAGTCGAATATGCCTTTTAAGTGTCGGGCCTTCTGCGGTGTGTGTGTTTTTAGTTCCTGCTTCAATATATCAAGAACAGTAACTGAGCAAAGAGACAGGCAACCAAGAAGGCCAATTTTACATGGTTCGGCCTTGCCACAAATATCAACTGGATGATCTCATCTCAAGAAAAAACTAAGACGTATGTGCCCATGCATGCATAGACAATAACAGAGAAGATGACTTGATGACTTGATGTGACTTAATGTTGATTTTTTATGACTTGATATGACTTAATGTTGATTTTTGATGACTTGATGTGGTTAATAATTTTTGAGTTTATTCACTTTATTGATTTGGGTTTTTGATAAATATGTTGCATTGGTATGAATCTTCTGGCATATAAGTAGAATTGTATAATTTTTAATATGCTATTTTTTCCAAATAAAATGGTTAGATTAAAAAACAACACTAGAACGCTTTATTCACCTAGGTGATGTCTTATTGCCAAATTGCTTAGGAGACCCTCAAACACCTTGGTCGCCTTTCCGCCTTGATAACTATGGCTAAAAATAGACAAATGAAAAGTATTAGGAAGAATTAATGAGTGTAGCTGGGTTGCTGCCTTTGCTTCAAGAAATGGAGATTCAATTACACATTGTGTTGGGATAAGGCTGAGTTTGTTGTTGTTGTTGACATGTTGTAGTTGTTGTTGTATTGTGTTCAATGAAAAGTCTATAATTTCTACCTTATAGACAACTTTGGATTCTTTTTACTCTTTTCTTAATCAAACTTCCTTTGGATTTGGTTGCTTCAACCTAATTTATATGGTATGTGAGTTCTCTAATTCTACTTCTATGCTATTAAATGAAACTTGTTCACATTAATAACATCATCTGAAATGCCTACTTAATTTTTTTTTTCTGTTTGATTTTGGCAGATTTCAAACCTCCTTCCGTAGGTGGAAAGAAGAGGACTATGTCTGTCCTTATTGCAACTTCATCTTTGGTGTGCCTTATTTTTTTAATTCTTGGTTTACTTTGGTGGAAAGGCTGTTTGGGAGGTAAAAGCAGCAAAGAGAAAGGTAAAGGGTAATCCACTTTCATTTATTATAGTGTGATGATAAGATTAAAACAAAAGCGGATCCATTACAACAATTACAATTACTTTATGTGAAGTATTGAGTTTATATATCCACTGATATGCTGTGGCTATTGCTTTTAGTTTCATACTTCCAAGTGTTAGGAGCAGGATTGAACTGCAACAGTATGTACCCTTAATTCCAAATAATTAATCAATTTTGGTGGCAGTAAAAGTATAAAGTCTCAGTATCATTCTCAGAAATTATTACTAAATTGGTTATGAAATAAAAAGAGACTTTGCTACTTTTGGAAGAAAGTCAAAGGAATTATTCTTAGTACAGAATGCGTTAATAGATTCGGTGTAAAGCTTCCACAGAGATCTAATTTATTTATTTTTCCATTGGTTTGGCAACATTTCTTATAATTGATAGTTATACATATGACTTTTTTATTTATTTTTCTATGATTTTCAATTCTACGCCATTTTTCATGCAGTTAGTTACACATGATTCTTATTACTGAGATGCTCTTTTTTCCTACATTGCTCTTCTGACAGATCTTAAAGGAGCTGATCTGATAACAGGTTCTTTCACCCTAAGACAAATTAAAACTGCAACTAACAATTTTGATCCTACAAACAAGATTGGAGAGGGAGGTTTTGGGTCTGTTTACAAGGTATCATACCAAGTAGCAGCTATCTTGATTTTACCACTGTGGTTCTTCGACCAGATAATTTATTTAAAAATCTCTATCCGCTGCAGGGTTTGTTATCGGATGGTACTGTAATTGCTGTAAAGCAACTTTCGTCTAAGTCGAGGCAAGGCAATCGTGAATTTGTGAATGAGATTGGCATGATTTCTGGTTTGCAACACCCGAATCTTGTAAGGCTCTATGGGTGCTGCATTGAAGGAAATCAATTACTACTAGTGTATGAATACATGGAAAATAACTGCCTTGCCCGTGCTTTGTTTGGTAAGTTTATATCATTTACTTCAATCACAGTGATCTTTCATATCACATATCACAACTACAGAATTTTACATGGAAACTGTTTCAAAAGAAACAGGCAGATGAGCATTAAATCTTCACTGAAATTGTGTCTTTCAATCCTCCCTGCTTTTAAATCTCCTACCTTCCTGTGAATTGTCAAAATTTTTGCTTACAAATCATTGAAAATGTGAGAAATATGTTGATCAATTTCTTTTGGGAGACCCAGCCCGAAACTTGTCAATTTATGCTTGCATCCAAGCAATCAAGGTAAGGTGTTTTACTGATCTACGACCACCCTCCATTTTCTGGATGCTAAGCCGTAGAATTCCCAATAGGATATACAGGCGCTCTTGAGCCATCGTTGGATCATTAATTGCTTGCGCTCATGGAGTTGCTTGTTAGGTTAGGGCTTTTCTACACTGAGTTGATTCGCCAATCCATGTGTTTGGTCTAGTCTCTTAGACGGCAATCTCAGCCGGGTAGGGAGTGGTAAGAGCGAAGTCTTTAATGTTGGAGACATTGCTTCCGCCCCCCCCCCCCCTTTTCTCACCCTTAGTCGTAGTAGTCAGCATTATGGTAGGAATTCCTCACAACAAGCTCCATTCCTTCATTCTGCCACCTTTTGTCAATTCTCTTTTCTTCTTGCAAAACTCCATCTTCTGGCACTGGCATCGTTCACATTGAACCTCCCATTTACACCATGTCCATCTGTCCCCTGCCTTATTACACCAGTAACCCTTGCTTGTGATAGTCATTACATGGAAATATCATTCTGAGTTACATCATTGGCTATGACTTCTGCTGCAAACATGAGCAATTTGGCCAGAAACCCACCAAGTTATTGATGACAGTGACTACTGTTGCAAATGGAATACGAGATGACTTTCTCAGATATTACTCATGCATAAAGTGAACCTACTGGGTACGCCCAAAGTGAACCAACTAGTGGTGGAATCAGTGCAAAAGGAAGAAAAGTTGTTCATTTATTGGTTGTAGTTTGAATTGGATGGGATATCTTCCTCTTTCTCTTGCCGTCAGTCAGTGTGGCTAGGTAAATTTTAGACTGATTTGAACCATTCTTTCAAGGTAATGAACCTAAGTCTGCGGCGGAAACAAAAAAGATAGAAAATGTGTTGTTGGGTCACTGTTGCAGTTAACAGATTTCACAAGTCCACTGTTCAATTAGAAGAGATGAATGATTTGAATGCCTATTTTGGCCCGGGGAAGGGGGAACAAAACAAATTTGATGTGACTACTACTGTTGAGCTGTAGGTTCCAGACATGGTGTTGACAGAACCATTGTGCTAGTAGTAGGAATGCATGTGTGGGGATCTGTATTCTGGTTAGAGGGGAAGATTTGATGTCAAACAGCATCATAGAGGAGAAAACCTAAGATCTGGTTATTCTAGACCTAGATAAACTGATAATGACAGAGGTGGTTTGCAAGGTTTGAAGGATTTAACCTCCCATATTGTGGTTTCTTGGGACTCCCCATTATTTTCGTATCCGCAAAAATGTGAAAAGAAGGCCTGGCTCCAAGTTGTTCAGGAATAGTGGTGAAAGTTTCTCAACTCGTTGCCTTAGGATTATTCAGCTCTATTTCTCAGTGAGGGCTGGGTAGGGGTGTCATCAATTCGAGCCTGATTATCCTCAAATCCAATAGTTGCTGGCCTTTGTAACTCTTTCTTGTTCATTCTGTCATGACAGGTTTGGAATGAAGATTCTTAAGATTAACTCTAAACCAATCTCAAATAGAAATATAAATAAGGAAAGTCCTTAAGGGACTTCTATTAAAATTTTGCATTGTTGATGATTTCCTTACAGCCGTTGAATCGCTGAAAGAGATAGAGAACATCCTCCTTTAAATTACATGAATCAGATTTGCAGAACACTTTGAAAAAGAGAAATTGATTTCTCCCTCCCAATGGATCTTATTAAGAGTAAACAGATTATTGATCAATATCGTGATAGGCAATAGTACGCTACTTGAAATCGTATTATAAATAAATATATTGAAGGGTTCAAAGTATCCTCGTTGAGAGGCTAGTGCATTAAACAGACTTGGAGAAACCTATTGGCACTTCCTGGAAACTTTTTGGGATTTTGAAATTGCATCCCCAAACCCTGTAGTAGCGGGAGCCTCATCCACTGGTTACACCCCCTTTGTAAGGGTTCAAGTATCCTCGTTGAGAGGCTAGTGCGTTAAACTAACTTGGAGAAACCTATTGGCGCTTCCTTGGAGGATTTTTGGGATTTTTAAATTGCAACCCATACTCTGTAGTAGCGGGAGCCTCATGTACTGGTTACACGCCCCTTTTCTCTACAAGGTCTTTGGCAACAGGACATCCTTTCTTCTTTTCTGTTTACCACCTCTGGAGAAATTCTAATAAGATTCCTCAGCAAAAAAGAGTGTTGTGTTTTCAACTTTATCAAAGGACTTGAACTATGAAGATTGGTAATGCAGGAGTAGATTACAAGTAACTAACTCCGCAATCTATAACCCCAAACAATACAAATAGGAGTAAGAAACAAAGAAATAATACCATTAAATAAATCCCTAAGGAGACAATACCCATATAGGAGCAAAACCAGCCCAAAACCTAACCCGATAGGAGAGAGAAAGACCTGTTATAGAGCTGGAGAGAGAGAGGTGCGGCCAGGCCTGTAGGAGTTCGATTGAGTTGCACTCTTGGGCGTAGATAGTCTCTATGGAGGGTACAAAAACCCCGAAAGTTGAGAGGATTCTGACGGCTGGTTCTGAAGTTACAAGCTTTCTTGATTTTCTGACCTAGGAGAGAAAACTGAGAACCTTCAAGAACATCAGCTGAATGCTTCCAACAGTGACTAGGTAAGGATCGTGGGACCCTTCTGAGGCCTGGAATACCCTGATGGAAGACCTGGCTGAACAGAGTACAGAAGAGAGAAAGAGAGGAGATCGATCTCTCTTCTATTCCCATTAGGATTGCTGATCGGTTCTGATTTCTGGAGACTTTTATCAAAATCTGAACTATACCTCTTGAATGTTACAGCAAATGAAATAAAAAAGAAGAATAAAACAAATGGGGGGTTGAGAAGGGTGAAAGAGAATAAAGGAAGTGGCTATCTCAGCCTGGGCTTCTCACCCACAGTTATCTCAGCTGCTCTGAGCATTTAGTTGCAAACTTTCTTTCATGAATGCAAACATTCTTTCATTCAAATCTCTCCAATAATGGTACATATGCCTCTCTATTTATAGAGGGGAAGTTTACAATCATACTAATGCTAGGAGCTAGTTTCCCAATAGGACTAGACACTCCTACTACAACTAGGAATTCAAAATAGGACTAGGACTTAACTTTATGACTCCAACATGGAGTAGGACTAACTAACTGATAGTCTATATAGGACTTTACAACCAACTAATGGCCTAATGGACCTTTATTGAAATAAATAGCAACTAATTAAACTAATGAATTAAATCCCGTTTTTCTACCTTCTACCTATATTTTAGGCCACTTACCTTCTACCTATATTTTAGGCCCATTAAAGTGGCCAATTTCAAAGAAAATCCATGGGATCAAAGGTCCAACACGTATATAACACAACCCAAGGCTTATTTGCAATAAAATAAGCCCAAGTGACTTATCTACATCAATTGGGGATTAGAACTTCAAGTGAAACAATCTTGGAAGAATTCGTAGAGTTGTTAAGTATCAACTTGGGCCTTGATATGAACAAGATTACTGCAATCAGGAATGAAGGTTAGATACAATGATGCTTTCCAAGGGTTATCAATGGAAAAACAGCTTTTATAGCACTTAATGTGTCTTTCTTTTCATAGCTTATTTTTTGTGCTTGTTTATTTTAGCTTGTTTGTGCTTGTTTCTTCTACGTCCCCCCCCCCCTTCTCCCGCCATGGTTTCCAGTTGGCCTTTATAGTATTAGCACAAGCAATGAAATTGGTTTCAATGCTTTTTTGTATTCATTTTGAATGTTCTCATTCCTATAGTTGACTTTGTGCAAATCCCAAAATTGGGGCAAGGGAAGAAAAGAAACCAAACAACAATCCATTTTCCTACTTTTTTTTATCCGTCATTATTGTTCTATCTTACATCTTGCGAGCTCCGACAATAAAATCTTAGCACCAAGAGATTAAGCAGAAAATAGCTAATTAATTGGATCATTTGTATAATTTATAGGTGAGGAGAATCTTCAATTGAAACTGGACTGGCCAACCAGGCGCAATATCTGTGTTGGGATAGCTAAGGGCCTCGTCTTTCTTCATGAAGAATCAAGACTGAAGATTGTTCATAGAGACATCAAAGCTACCAATGTACTACTTGATGAGGATCTGAGTCCTAAAATATCCGACTTTGGTTTGGCTAGGCTTTATGAAGAGGAAAATAGCCACGTTAGCACCCGAATTGCAGGCACGATGTGAGTCACATTCTCTCCTAGCAAGAATTAACGTACTTAATGTTTTGTTTAGTTCTCTTAACATGCCCTACTTTCAGTAGCATTATCAGAATTTTCAGTCAAAACAATTAGTTTTTCAGAATAAAAATATAACTTTGTGAAATTTTTGATGTGCAGTGGATATATGGCACCAGAGTATGCACAGTGGGGTCGGTTGTCATACAAAGCAGATGTTTATAGCTTTGGTGTTGTTGCTTTGGAAATTGTTAGTGGGAAGAACAACTCAAATTTTAGACCTGAAAATGATTGCATGTGTCTTGTGGACTGGGTAACTTGGACAACTATGATTCTTTGCACATCTGTTGCTAAGATTATTTTTGTTGCTATTGTGAATTGTTGGTATTAAGCCCAATTTTGAGATTGCATGACAAAATTTTCTTTTCACATATTCACACTTTTTGTTTTATGTACGGGTTCTTCAGGCCATTGATTTACAACAAAAGGGAAGCTTAATGGAGATGGTTGATCCAAAGTTGGGATCTGAATTCAATGTTAAAGAGGCAGAAAGAATGATCAAAGTGGGCCTGTGGTGCACTAATGTATCTCCCACATTGAGGCCTACTATGTCCACAGTGGTCAGCATGCTAGAAGGCCAAAGAGTTGTTCAAGACACGATATCGGATCCAAGCATTACTATGTTGAGGTCTAAATCCAAAACAGATGATTTTCAACATGTGCAAAGAGGAACCCAGTATGTGAACTCTTCACCGGAGAGGATATGGATTGGTTCTACCTCCACATCTTCCCATGATCAATGCCCATCCAGTCTTGATTCTCAAAACAGTAAAAATAGTGGCAATGCTTCTTTGTTGACCAGTAAGTGAACCTTAGTTATTCTTTCCCATCGCAAGTTTGTAGATTTGTAGAATCATTTTTCTGAGCAACCGAATTTATTGGATCCTTGTATAAAACTTATTTATTAGCCAGGTATAGCCTTGTATCTGTTGTATCTATTTTGTTGAAATCTGCACATCTGTAAAAAATGACTCTTGTAATACTACTGTCACATTCATCGATAGAACATTGAAGGCAAATTTCTACAGGAAATTATATGATTCCCTAACACCTGCGTACTTGCCAACCTGCTATTGTGATCATTGAGACTTCACATTTAGATGAGTTTGCTCTCTGGCATTTGTCAATTTTACAGGAACTCTCCCGATAAAAGAAGGGAAAGGGTGGTGCCAAGGGGATTTAAATCCAGGTAAGACGCTTTCTTAGGCACTTTACCCATTACGAATCACCAATGGACCAATTCCCTTTGGGTCATTTCTCCTCTATATGAGAGGGAGAGAATTCGACATAATGTGGTCAGTGTTCTCTTTTTGGTGGAAGCAGTGGGGCTACATAATTCCATCCACGGTCTGCTCACCTTGCCTATCACCGATGGTTGTAATCTTCTGAAATAGAAATGGAGAAAGGTAAGCGAGGTAACCCAAGTGGAAATATTGGTTGCATGACACCCACAACACCTATTCGGAGTTACTGCTACATGGGTGTTGGCTATGGAGTAGAGGTAGCGGTGGTGGAAGAAAGAGCAGGGGAGGAGTGGAGCAGAGTGAGGGTGCTAAGGAGAGTTACTGGGGGATGGGGGCCAAGAGTTGTAGGGGGGGGGGGAGGAAATGGCTCCATTTCCGTGAGATAGAATGATCTTACATTGCATAAGGAGAAGAGAAACGATGCTTATGGTCACACCCTTGGTAGTTGTAAATAATACAGGGTGTCCCATGTGCATTTATTGTGAGCAATTTAATGTGTCCAGGAATGCCACATTAGACAGAGGCGATCCTAAAGGGACCAAGAATGACGCAAGCTTCAAGATAAGCTAACGGATCGAGAAAATAAATTACACAAGTCAAAGATATGTAGAAATTTCATTTCCGCTCGACCTCAGAAAAAATGATAATATCTTGGCATATAGGTTGGAATGATCTGATTCCGAAGTTTACCGAGTCACAGGTTCAAAAGCTTGGAAACAACCTCTTCTACGAAACAATGGGTAAGGTTGTGTACACTTTGCCCCTCCCAGACCCTATAGTAGCAAGAGCCTCGTACACTGGGTTGCTCTTGACTCATTACCCTACAACTTTGATGACAAATGTTTTCTTAGAAAAGACATCAGGTGTTCCCTCATTTTCAAGTATTTTTTTCACGAAGTATTTAAATCATAAGTCATTTCACTAACCTGAAAAACTGTGTGACCACAGTTTTGGCTTTTGAAATAATTCCATAAAAATTTTCATTTTGACTCAAAGAATTTTCTAATAAGTATCATTTTAAAGTTCTTTCCAAAAAGAAAAAAATATATAGTCAAACAGATTATTTTATGTGAGAAAAAAAATTATAGTTTTTAAGGAACCCAATCGAATAATTCTTTAATCTTTTAAGGAATTCAACTGTATGAAGTATGATATTGAAATCTAACAAATTCATCTTTTATTTGTTAGGTGATTTGGAGGGAATGAAATATAAAGTTTTTCATGAAATGCATTTTACCCCGTGTGAGTGACCCCAAGGAGGTAAGAGGAGTCAAACTTAGAACCATAGGCTTCCTGAGGTAAAAGTCCCTGGCCAACTTGGCTACCCCCTTGGGATTCTTAAGTTGTCCACAAGTGCTTTACCCAAAAAAAGTTGTCCACAAGTGTTATGGACTAATAATCTCTTGCTAATGAGGTCTCAAACTCCTTGGTCATATTTTCCAAACCAATGACATTATATGATAAAGGCTATGTAGGCTGCTGATGGCTGGCCGAGTGTGCTTTCTATTACAAAAAATACGGTAATTCCTTTCTATCCAAATGTGAGCTATGGTGTTACAAAAAACCTTTATATCCCCCTGAAAATTCTCTCCACCCACAGTCCTACTAGGGCTTCTAGATGGCTAGCACAATTTAAGAATGTCTCCCAAATCTGATAAGTGTGCACTCAAAGAATAGGTGATACATACTCTCTAGCCCTGCCCAACAAAAGCAACAAACAGGAGGGAATTCGACAATTCTCTTCCAGAGCTGGGCTCTAGTTGGAAGGGATTCCACAATGCATCTCCAAGCAGGATTAGACAACTCTCGGCTGTATTTGGGAAGGCCAGAGATTTTTTTTTTCTTCCGTATATGTGATACCCTACTTTTTAAATCTGGTCTAATTACACGATTGACCCAGTTTAACCATGCAGGACCCGAACCAGAGAGGGTTAAGGCGGGTTCCTTATGGATCATGATGGCAAGGGTAACTTTGAACACCGGTTAGCCGGACAAGTCCAAGTCAATGCCAGAGGAGATGGGTGTACCCAAGCTGTGTACATGCACATATCATAAGGCCATGTCCGGATAAAATAGGTATGTAGCCGTATCCTAAAGCGCATACGTATAATATACCTTATGCCAAGAGTGAGATTCGTGTCGAGAGTCGAATTCAATTATAATCTCACTTGTTGGCAAATTTTCGACCCTCAGGTGGGCAGTCACAGGTGGGCGCATCCGCCCACCTGAGTGACCCACCCATGTGTCACTAATGATTTTAAGAAAGTATAAATAACAAGATTTGTGTTTTTTTTCAATATCTCATTTATTACACTGAATAGTTGGTGAGAAGATTTAAGAGGAGAGAGAAAAGAAGAGAGGAAAGAGAACGAAGAAGAAAGGGGAAGGAAGAGGAAGAAGGAATGGATTTAAGCGGCGCCAAGGCTTGACCTTCCCATTTCGACGTCGAAAAAGTGATCTCCAACACGAGATCTACGTTTAGAGGTGAACAAAGGCTATGTTCTTAAACTTTCACCAAACCCAAATGAAACCCTTGATTTGGATAGAGTTCCTTGAGGTCTTGTAGATTCCCCTTGAAATGATAAATCTAAGGTTTGATAGATGGTTTATGTGTTGATTTTGAAGGATTTGAAGAAGTGTTTCCACGGTTGGAGGAGCATTGGTGATTTGAAGTGATTTTTGGGGTTTTTGAACGAGTTCTTGAGCAAAGAAGGTAAGATGGCTTCCATTCCTTAAATCTAACCTAGATCTAGATTAGAACCATCTTATGAGACTTTGAATGTGTGGAGAATGGATTTGGAAAAGTCCCATTTGAATTCCCCAAATGTTGGGGAAGGTTTCGGAGAAAAATGGTATTTTTCCTCCAAGACCGGTGGGCCCAACCAGTGGGCCGACCGGCAGGCCCTACCACCGGTCTTAGCAAGGCTAATCGGCGGGCCCTACCGGCAGGTCGACCGGCGGGCCAACCTGCCCGTCGATCATGACCGGTGGGTCAACCACCCGCCAGTCATGACTGGTGGGTCATGACAGGTGGGCTGTCTGACCCACCTGGGAGGCTCTCGGCATGATTTTTACGTCCGAATGGACCCAAAACGGACGTACGACCTTCTTTAGGATTCTAAACATGATTTTGTCACCAACTCTTCTTAGTTTTGACCCCAAAGTGGTGAAATACTAATCCCATTCACTCATGATAGGTTCATCAAATCTTACGTTTCTCGCACTGGATCTCACCCGTACCAGGCGTGAGTCTTTGTACACTACAGGTAAGTGGGGAGAGGACGTTTGGCCTTATTATAAGGCTTGTTTGGCATTCATTTAATTGTATCTAGACTAGCCATGTGATCATGCAAATTATGTGTAGCTTAGCTGTAATACCCTACTTCTTAAACCCGGTCTAATTACGCGGTTGACCCGGTTTAACCATGCAGGAATCGAACCAGAGGGAGTTAGAGTGGATTCCTTATGGGCTATGATGGCAAGGGTGACCTTAAACACCGGCTGACCCAACAAGTCTGAGCCAGTGCCAGAAGAGACGGGAGTGCCCAAGCCGTGTACATGCACCTACCATAAGGCCATGTACAGATAAAGTAGGTATTATAGCCGTATTTTAAGGTATATACGTATACTACATTGTACGCTAGGGTGGGGTTCGTGCCAGGCCCGAACTCTGTCAAAATCCCAAGTTTTGGCTCTCAGGTGGGTGCATCCACCCACCTGAGTGACCCATCCATGTGCACTATTCAGTTATTTAGGAAGTATATATATAGCATTTAGGATTTTCTTTTCTTTTCATTTATGACACCCGTACGTTGGTGAGGATAGTAAAGAGGAGAGAGAAAAGAAAGGGAAGAAGAAGGGAAGAGAAGGAAGAGGAAGAAGAGAAGGATTATAGCGGCGCCGAAGCTTGATCTTCCCATTCCGGTGTCGGAAGAGTGACCTCCAACTCTAGATCTACATTTGGAGATAAGCAAAGTCGGGTTCCTTAAACATTCACCATACCTAAGCTTAAACCCTTGATTCGAGTAGGGTTTCTTGAGATCTTGTAAATCCCTTTTGAAATGATGAATCTAAGGTTTAATAGATGATTTATGTGTTGGTCTTGAAGGATTTGAAGAGGTATTGACAAGGTGGAAGAAGCATTGTGGGTTTGAAGTGATTTGGAGGGTTTGAAGTTATTCTTGAGCAAAGAAGGTAAGATGGTTTCCCATCACTTGAATCTAACCTAGATCTAGGTTAGAGCCATCCTATAAGACTTGAAAGTGTGAAGAATGGGTGAGCCCCCATTTGAATCCCCAAAGAATGGAGGAAGTTAGGAAGAAACAGCAGGTTTCCCGCCAAGACCGGTGGGTGGAACCGGTGGGCCATCTGGCCCTCCTGTGGGCACCCACCTGAGAGGGCAGGGCCTTCGGGCACAACCGGCGGGCCCAACCGGTGGGCTAACCGACGGGCCACCCTGCCCGCCGGTCTTAACAGGGGCCCCTGGCCCAACCGACGGGCCAACCAGCGGGCCCCTACCCGTCGGTCCAAACCGGTGGGTAGGACCGGTGGGCCAGACAGCCCACCTGTCTGACCCACCTGTGTGGCCCCGAAGGTGATTCTTACGTCCGATTGGACCCAAATCGGACGTGCGACCTTCTTTTAACGTTCTAAACATGCTTTTTTCATCGGATCTCGTTAATTTTGATCCTAAAATGGTGAAGTACTAACCCCGCTCAATTATGTTAGGTTCACCAAATCCTACCCGTTTCGCACCGGATCTCACCCGTACCAAACGGGAATCCTTGTACACTACAGGTAAGTGGGGAGAGGACATTTGGCCTTGTTTCAAGGCATTGTTTGGCATTCGTTTAATTATATATAGTCTAGTCATGTTATCATGAATATGCTATGTAGATTAGTCATTCCTCACATTGTTATGCATGTGTGCTATGCCTACTTTCTAAATGCCAATTGAATGAGATGTTTATATGTTGAATGTAGACATTATTGTGCATGATGCATTGATAGACTAGATGCCATAGTCGGCTTGGAAATAAGTGCATTGGTGGCCCGTGGTATGGGACGCGGTGGTACTATACTACGACCCTTCCCAACAGGGGTTAAGGTGTTGGATTACCATTTGGGGGGAAGCAGTGGTCGCGGTTGTCGGGTCACTGTGGTGGTTAGACATAACGTCCGATGGGTCAATAGGACAGTCGGCAACCCCGGTGGTACATTCAAGAGGGCCAATCGTACTGCTTTTAAATTGCTGGAGTTAGCACCTTTAATTTCAGTCATTTACTTTTCTGTTGAGAGCCGGTGGACGGTATTGTCTTTACTTTTCCGAGTACTACGGTGGGCCTTCTCCGACAGCCCTATGGGTGTATCGTGGGATGGAGTTCGCGGCTCGTACCCGGAGTATACGCGCACTGTGGCTGTAGTAGCACTAAACCAAAGACTTAGTAATGTTGCTTAAGTGGATGTGATTTAAAATGTATTGCATGGCATGTAGTGCATATGATTGTGTTTTGATGTGTGGACTGCTGTGTGGTCCATCTTACCACTTACTGAGCTAGTGAGCTCATCCCATGGGTACCCTCTTTTTAGATGATTTTGTAGGTCATACATCTGAGGAGCACGGGGTGGGTCCAACTGTCGAGTTTCCTGAAGAGGACTGGTGGGCCCCTAAGGAGTTAGAGCACGGCATTGACTGCTCGTGCGAGAGTTGTGCTGCGGGACCGCAGTTCTGATGCCGTGCTGAGCTCCACTTTTGAGGTCGAGCTGAGCTCTAACATGTGATGCCGAGCTGGGCTCAACCCTTGATGCCGAGCTGAGCTCTAGCCTTTGTTGCCGAGCCGAGCTGTGTACTTTGATTATTTTGATGGGTTCCTTTATGTACTTGATATGTGAATTGTATTTTTACTGTGTAAATATCATGCCTTCGGGCCCACATGTATATAATTATTGTATCACAATTCGGATATCAAGTAGTATGGGATTATTCACAGGTAAAACTTAGTCTTCCGCTGATCTGATGAGCTTGTATTAGTGGTGTGTATGCTGTGGTGGAATACAGTATCAGATAATCTTGGCAAGTTTGGGTTAACCGGTGTTAACCAGGTCACTGCCCCGGTTCAGTGAGATCGGGGTGTGACATTAGCCATCCTCATATTATTATGACATGCGTGTTATGTTTATTTTCTCAATGTCAAATGTTGCCGTGATTTTATGATGAATGATGACATCATTGTGCATATTGCATTAATAGACTAGATGCCATAGTCGACTTAGAAACGAGTGCATTGGTGACCCGTGGAATGGGACGCGGTGGCACTATGCAATTGTACTATGTCATATAGAAGCATGCGGTGTAGGATTATCATCTTCCCGTGCTACGACCCTTCCCAACAGAGGTTGAGGTGTTGGGTTACCATTTGAGGGAAAGCAGTGGTCGCGATTGTCGGGTCACTGTGGCGATTAGACATACACCCGGTTGGTCATTAGGACAGTCAGTAACCCCGGTGGTATATTCAAGAGGGCCAATCGTACTGTTTTTAAATTGCTGGAGTCAGCAGCTTTATTTTCTGTCATTTACTTTTATGTTGAGAGCCAGTGGTTGGCATGCTTTACTTTTTCGAGTACTCACGGTGGGCCTTCTCCGACAACCCTATGGGTGTATCGTGGGATGGAGTTCGTGGCTCGTACCCGGAGTATACGCGCACTGTGGTTGTAGTAGCACTAAACCTAAGACTTAGTAATGTTGTTTAGGAGGGTGTGATTAAAAATGAATTGCATAGCATATAGTGCATATGGTTGTGATTGTTGTGTGGACTGTTGTGTGGTCCTGCTTTTCACTTACTGAGCTAGTGAGCTCATCCCACGTGTGCACCTCTTTTAGAGGATTTTACAGGTCATCAACCTGAAGAGCAAGGGTCGGGCCCCACAGTTGAATTCCCTGAAGAAGATTGGTGGGTCCCTGAGGAATTAGAACACGGCACAGATTGTTCGTGCGAGGGCTGTGCTGCGGGACCGCAGTTTTGATACCGAGCTGAGCTTACTCTTTGAATTTTTGGTGATCCCTTTTGTGTACTTGATATGTAAATTGTATTCTTCTTGTGTAAATATCATGCCTGTGGGCCCACATGTACTTAACTATGTATTACAATTTGGGTATCAAGTATGTTGGGGGAAATTACAGGTAAATTAAGTCTTCCGCTGAACTTTTGAATGATTTTCTTAGTTGTGTGTATGCTGTGGTTGGATACTGTATCAGATGATCCTGACAGGTTTGGGTTAACCGGAGTTAACCCAGTCGGTTCTGTGTGAACGGGGTGTGACAGTATATGGTGCTAAGGGTAGTTCTAGCTCCCCAAGCCCCAAAATGGGTTGGAATATTCTTTTTTTTTTTTGGTGGGGGGAGGGTG